>NW_006399948.1:2156823-2167183 GCF_000299155.1 Elephantulus edwardii
TGCAACCTTAATTCTGAATTCCTGTGCTAACCATAATAATCATATATCAGATAACTGTTTTTAAAGTACTTTAATGTGACATAGCATACTTCTATGTCTGTATTTCCTATAACTGTTTATAATGCACATGCTCACCATGATCAAAACCAACTTTATGGTAATATTTGTGTAAGAATGTCCCCTATTAGTAGTGCAATTCCTTATGCTTTCAAGAATATTCATAATCTTTGTGAATTTAGTCTGACTACCACTCTGATCATCTTTGTTTCCCCCATATAGCTAGTTTGGGGGGAAAAATCACTTCTGGAGCTTATTGTACCAGTTACTTTTTCAAATACTTTCTTTTTTGCTGAAAATGTATACAATAGAACATGTGCCAGTTCAACAATTTCTTCATGTAAAATTCAGTGACACTGAATATATTCTTTGAGATATGCAACTATTCTCATTCTCCTTTCTGAAACATCTCCCCCACTATTCACATAAACTCTGAGTCCCCTAAACTTCCTATGCAATCGGTTTAGTCACTGTTTTCAATTTGATTCCATATAGATAGCTCTTTAAAAGCACAATGCAGAAGGCAGAATTCCTTTACTAATTAAGCTAAACTGCTGTTTGGAGTAAAGAACACTTCAGGGGAGATGTTTGCTTTAGAGTTTTAAAGATAATCTCAGGGCAATAGTTTAGAGCATTCATGCAGCCTGAGTAGATCTAGAAAATCTATAATGGGTTGTTAATATTCTTGCCTTTCTGACTACAGTACCACACTATGCCCTTCCATTGTCCTCTCCCCACATACTAGTTTATAAATTCTCTATGGGTAAGAAGAGTTTCATATTCACCCTATAGTTTAATAATACCATATCCATTATTTGACACACAATCTTTCTATAATATGATTGAATGAAGGAGTACAGAGATGAATGAATGAACTAATAAAGCATTATTATTGAGGATCCAAAGAGGTGAGAGGAGAGCAGAGGGGTGAGGATGGGAGGGGGCGCTTAATCACAGGGTCACACTATTTGATGGGTTGGGGGAGGGGTGGGTAAAGGAATCAGGAAATATTTGGTGTGAAAAACAATATATATGAAATTTGTAAGTAAACCATAAGGAAGAAGAAAAGAAAAAGAATAAAGAATCCAACAATATTATCACCAACTTTTAGTTTCCTTTTGCTTTCATATAACTCATTCCTTGTCTTTATATACACCAAAACAGTGACATTATGTTCCTTACTTCAAGTAAATTAGAGAATCTTCAAAATGTGTTTTAAATCATTGTAAAAAAAAGAGAATGTTTATTTTGATATAATCTTTACAGATAATTTGTTTTGTTTCTTAGAAAGCGAAGAGAATTAATTGACTTATCTCAGTTTGAAACATCTAAGTGGCCCTTATTAAACATGCTTAATAGTAGTTGGTATAAAAATATTTCTTATTTAATAATGTAAATTTAATTTACAGATAAGTCTAAAGGGCTGGGAGTGGTAAAATGACTTAAAACTCTGAATGAGTGAATTGTATACAAAAAGGCTTAAAAATATCTTTTACAGAAAAACAACTATACATAATGAAGAAAAACAATATTGTCAAAAGAGAGGGGAAAGAGATAAGAATGAAAAGGCCCAGGGAGCAAGTATTTATAAGCCTTGTAGAATATAGTGATGGAAGGGTTACGAATAGTGTGAGTGAGAAAATAGGGGAGAAGAAAAAAGATCTTCAGTAGTGTGTGGCTAATGAAATAAATCCTCTCATGCCCTTTAAGAGACATAATTAAGTGCTGCAATTCCTTTTTAATTAGTTGAGACCACTGGTCTACATTTTAATAAATATAATCCCTGCGGAGCCTTGGTTATTTTAATCTCAGTATTTATAAAGATCACACGTATTTAATCTGTTTTTAAAATATTTTTTCTCTTGATTCTGTTTTCTTTCATAATACTGAGTCTGGATGTGGAGGTACTTTTAAAATCAAGATTAAAAGGATCAATATTTCTTGCCCTCATGATACATTAATACATAACAATAGCAATATTAAATGCATTGTTATTATGTACCCACATTTGAAACTGACTCATAGTTGACCCTTTGGCTTGTATTCAGAGACTGTAAATCACAAAGAAGGAGACTGCTCATCTCTCTTCCCTGGATTTGTTGGTGAATGAATTTGTGCTTTTGGTTTGGCAGTGTAACTCCTTATGACTAAGCCATCAGAGCTCCCTAATTAATATATAGAATCACAAAGGATACATACACATATATATTTGATTTCATATACAAAGTAACACCCCATCTCAAACCCCCCCAAAAATAACTCCTGGAAGTTATACAGGAAAAAGTACATTGTTTGACCTATTGGCATGCACACAGATTTAAGCATTTATATTTCAACAACTAGGGTATGAAATGTTTCACATTACTTTTATTTTTCAAACTCAAATTTGATATTTCTGAGCACTCTATGAACAGATAGCAAGAAATCCAATCTTACTTATTCTGAAGATTATCGCTTACCCAGGACCTTGTTTTATCTAACAATCTCGGACTTGTGTATACCAGAAAACTAGAAGGATTAAGTGTGATTTTCCTAGGCAATGCTTTCAGGTTCTCTATTGTTGAAAAGCCAGGCCTTTACCACTTTTTATCCTAAGCAGCTGTCACAGGAATAGTAAGGCTTTAAAGGTACTCTATGGTAGTCATAATAACAACTTGTGTAAACATTGAGGGTAATACGAATTCTAGAACAAAGGGATTCTGCATGATTTAAAGTCAGCAACGGCGCATGTGAAGGTTGTATCATTTCATTATACTGCTTTATATCTGTATGTTGAGCAAAGAAGCTGGACTATATAAGACTGCAGCATCAGGATTGATGGAATGCTCATTAACAACCTGTGATATATAGGTGGGGGAAAATAATCTTCCATACTGAAAGCAAAGAAGACTTTGAGCACTAATTGATGATAACAAAGACTCAAGGAGAAGCAAGCTTCTGGGAAAGGAAAGCATCCTCAGAATAGTGGAGTGTCAGTCAAGGGGAGGAAGATTCTCAAGAAGATGAATTGACACACCTGCTGCAACAGTCCCTGGAAAAGGACATCATCCTTTGAAAGTAAGTCAACAAAGGACAGGAAGGCCCTGGAGGATATGGGTTAATAAACTGACTGCAATAGTGGACCCCAGCAGAAGAGAAATAGTGAGAAAGGTGTGGAACTGGACAGGGTTTCTTTCTGTTGTTCACAGGGTTGTTACGAGCTCTGTGCTACTAGAATGACACCAAACAAGAACTTATGGTACAGATGTCCTTCACCAGCCCTGATACCTCCTCCTCAAAACAAAAAACAAAACAAAACACAAAACAAAACAAAAAACATGTAAGTGGAGCCTGGATTCTGCCTCTGGCACCCAGTTTTATACCTAGTAAAAAAAAAAAAAAAGCTCAAAACCTACCCCTTACCCTAATGATGATAATATTTTCTCCTTCCCAAGAGAAAAAGAGAAGTTTCTTTTTTTCCCTCTATTCAAAGCTGGAAAGAGATTGTCAGCTTTATTATCTTCCTATTAAAATCCCTAAATTGTGTGAGATATTAATATTTATTATGGCTAATAGATTGTTTTACTCACTCCTAAAGAGTCTATATATTAGTAATAATGATACACCCACTCCTCAACTGTAGACATAATTAAATTTTAAAGAACAGGTTGTTATACAAAAACTAGTATTATGCAAAAAATTAAAGAAGACCATCCCAACTTGCAAAATGGGGAAATACTACATTACCATATAACTACTAAATTACAACATTACATAACTTCCATGTGACATTATACATAATTGTCAAATAACTCTGACACATTGACCAACCAAGTAAATACAAAATATTAATCATCATATTCAGTGCTACTTTGACTTCAGAACTTATTGTTTCTTAATACTAAGATATGTCCTTAAGATGCAAAATAGTCTGGTGGTAGATACTTTACTATTATCTTAAATGTAAAATGTCATGGAATGGGGCAGTTTAGTAGTAAAAAATTAGTATAATAGCATATACACACACTACATATTTATGTGGCAAGTTTCTTAAAGTTCTCGTGTTTATATCACGGTCCAAACTGGAAAGAAGAAAATATTTATTTTAGAGGACAGTGTAATCTCCTCTATTATAATATGATTACAACACACTCAGGTGATACAGTGCATAGGGAGAGGTGCTTTTATCCCAAATGCCATGGCAGTTCAAATTCACCAGCAGCTTCACAGGAGGAAGATGCATAATCTCGTCCTGTGTGATTCATGGCCTCAGAAAGCTCCCAGGAGAGTCAACTGTGAGTCTGTTCCAATTCTATGGTAATGAGTATACAGTATGAATGCAAGTGTCTTTATATCTAGAGTTCAAAACACAAATGTTTTCCATTGTTTGAATGCTTTTTGCTATGAGTCCAAAACAACATTACTGTGGATTGTTTGAGAAAGAATAAATAATAACTTAAGGCTAGCAAAATCTCAAATCCGTTTCTGTTAAATTTATTCTGACTCATGAAGACCTTCCATCAAGTTTCTGAGCCTGTACATCTTATGGAAGGAGATTTCTCACCTTTCTACTCTGGGGAGGCTGATGGATTTGAACTACCAACATTTCACTGAGCAGCAAATTAAGTATATAATGTACTATACTAGCAACTCACTGCTGTGAACTCAATTTCAGATCCTATTGACTTCTTTCTTTAAAGGTTATGGTGGATTTGAATAACTAACTTTTTGGTTAACAGCCCACTACACACACATACATACACAGAGAGTTGGACAATGACTAGGGAGGATAGAAGGAGAATTGATGCCTTTAAGCAGTGGTGCTGGAGAAGAATATTGAATATTCCATGGACTGCCAAGAAAACAAACAGATCCATCCTAGAGAGGGTTAAACCAGGCTAATCCTTGGAGGCAAGGATTCTGGGGCTTCGTCTGACATACTTTGGACATGTTGTAAGGAGAGACAGGTCCTTGGAGAGGGACATCATGCTTGGTAGGGTAGAGGGGACAGCGCAGGAGTGGAAGACCCTCTATGAGGCGGATTCATTCAGTGACTGGGGTAATGAGGATGGATGTGTCAGAGGCAATGCAATTGGCACAGGATAGAGCAGAGTTTAGGGCTGTTGGACATAGGGCCGCTATGAGTCGCAAACGATTAGACGGCACATAACAACAACAACAACATACACTATGGCAGCAAGGTACCTTCAGGACTACCCTTTCAGGGTACCTTAATTTATTACTACTTCACCATCATTGTCTACACAAATTAACCTGTGGTTATCTAGCATAGAAAATATTTATATTTTAAAGGACAATTATAAAATACACAGAAATTAGAAAACAATTATGTTCCGAAGCTGATCTATTTTTAGAGCATATCTGAATATTGTTGTTTTTTTTAAATTATGTCTGAGTGATTGTCAAATACAAATTTTATTTTATTAGATTTTTATTCAGAATGATTTTGCCCATGTAACCAGTGCCCTGGTCACACTGGTTCCCCATTCTCATTGTCCTTACACCCCTATCTTTACAAATCACCTTAGTCTGTAGTGAAACAGCATCTAAAAAATGGCAGCTATACGAGATGAAAATGCATTGGCCTATCACTCAGGAAAACATCCTGTTTTTATAAAAATACAAATATATATAATATGGATTACTTGTTTTAATTTTATTTTTCTTCTGCCTTATACCCTCTATGTCTTGATGACTTTGAAAACTAAACTTTTTTTCCTCTTCCCATAGACTGGATTCTAATTTAGGTATAATGGGATTTGAACCTCCCTCAAGCCTTTTAAAATATTCAAGGGAAGCATAAAAGATAGCAGAGAGACATTCACTTTTTATTACTCTGTATGATGGGGGTATTGTATCACACACATACTAATGTAGATTCCTTTAAAATACATAATTTCCAATCTTTTATTCTCTCATTGCTCCCTTTGCACAATCAATTTGGATTCCTGAGACCACACAGAAGCAAACCAAATAGCTTTCCAAAGGCTGATATGCGTTGGTCTTTTGAATGCCGTAACTGCACACTAGATAGAAGCTATAAGTAATAAATTTCTCTTTGTGACTCCTCCTGACAACAAGGAAAAATATTAATTTAACTTCTTTGGTTAAAGTTCAACTCAGGCCTGAAAAATAGATAAGTACTCAAACTATTTACTTTACCATTCTTGCCTTGATGTCCTCACAGGGAAATGAAATATAGCCACTATGGTAAATCTTGGTAGCATAAAGAGTTTTTGTATTTAAGAAAATTACAGATGCAAAGCTTAAAATTTAGAACCATTTCTTTTAAACTCATACATGATTTATATACTTCCTTATATTTAGCTTTGCTCTTCTTTTTTTTTTTTTTATTGCTCTTCTTAAAAATAGATTGAAGGAAGTTTAATGTCAGAATAAATATGATTGTTTAATTGAAAATATGCAATGTGCTTTTTAAATTCATTCTATAAAGTCAGAATTCCATAGCAATTCTTTAGATTCAGGATATTGGTATATGCACAATTACCCTGAAATATTGTGTTAACCCTTCTTAGCAACCACACAAGTAATATCGCTTTTACATACCAAGAAAGAAAAGTTACAAAAACAATTATTTCAATGAGATATATATGAGATAGAAGTAGTAGGTCATTAATGCTGACTGACCAAGGTACAATACAATATAACTGAATTATAGTAATATAACTCCTTCATTATGTGAACTGATGTTAAGGTATCAATATGTCTAATTTTCTTTTTTGGAATATATTATCTTTTTTTTTTCTCTGACCCTAATAAAATATCCTGATGCCATTATTTCAAAAGGTTTTAAATCTTTGAAGTCTTGGTCTGAGTTGCCAAGGAAGTTTTAAAAGTTGCAGACTATTTTATTTGCCTCTTTTGAAAAGAATGCATTTTTGTTGATAATTATAGTATGTTAAACTTATTTGAAACTTTCACGATAAAGTTCTCTTTTCAGGATCCTTAAAAATGAATGATCTTGATGTAATACCCTAATCCAGGAATACTTAGAGATAATGACTCCTCATTCTTTGGTCTGGTTCTAATAAGATCTAGTACACTCTATCTTTAAACTTATCTAATTACATAAAACAATACTTAATAGGGAAAAATTCACCAAGTCATTCTGACTCCTACAGATTCATAGAGAATAACTGCTCCCTAGAATTTCTAAGGCTGTAATCTTTAAGGTAACAACTTGTCCCATCTTCACCTAAAGAGAAACTGCTACATTTGAGCCACTAATCTTTTGGTTAGCAGCCAAGCTTAACTATTAACACAACTTGGTGTTATTGTTAGGTGCCATCAAGTTGAGTATGACTCAAAGCACCACTTTGAACAACAAATCTGAGACCTGTACTATCTTGCACATCTTCACAACCTCTGACACACTCAAAACTATTGGTGCCATCAGTGTCAATCCACCTGGTTGAAGTTTTTCCTCTCCTTTGTGCTTCTTCCACCTTTCCAAGCATGATGTACCTCTCTCCTAAAAGTATGCCCAGAGTATGTGAGAAACAGCTTTAGAAAATATCTTTTAATAGTTGAAATCCAAATGTATGAAGTAAGAATGTTTCAAAACTGTTGTTGTTATTGTTGTTATGTGTCACTGAGTTGAGTACAACCTATAGGGACCCTATGAACAGCAGATCTGAACCCTGCCCTATCGCATGCCATCTTCACAATTCCTGACACACATGAGCCTTGTGGTGTCATTTACGGTGTCAAGCCATCTGGCTCAGGAGCTTCCTCTTTTTCATAAACCCTCTGTCTTTCCAAGCATGATGCCCTTTCCCATGGAACAGCCTCTGCTGGAAATATGTTTGAAATATGTGAGACAAAGCTTTATCATCTTTTCCTCCAAGAAGCACTCTGGCTGCACCTTCTCTAAGACATATTCCTTTTTTTTTCTTTTTTTTTTTCGTTCCATGGAATATTCTCCAATACCACAGCTCAAAGCATCAATTATTCTTTCAACATCCTTACTCTTTGTCTAGCTCTCAGATGCACAACAGGTGATTGAAAAGACTGTGACCTGAATCAGAGGAACTTAGACTTCAAACTGACACCACTACTCTTGAGAAAAAAAAAGTGTGAAGAGGACCCTAACTTCAGTGTTTACCAATGCAATATGTGTCCAAACTTCTTGACTGATGTTACCAAGGGTATTGATTGTGGATCCAAGTAAGATGAAGTTCTTGACAGTTTTAATCTTTTCTCTATCATGATGTTGCTTATTGGTCTACTGATAAGGATTTTTGTTTTCTTGACTTTGGATGCAATCCACACTGAGGTTTGTATTCTTTGATCTTCTGCAACAAGTGCTTCAAATCCTCCTCACTTTCAGCAAGCAAGGTTGTTTCATCTGTATAACACAGGTTATTAAAAAGTCTTCTTCTAATCTAAACGCCACATTCTTCTTCACAGAGTCCAGCTTCTCAAACAATTTTCTCAGAATAAAGATTGACTAGATATGGAGAGAGAATACAAACCTGATTAATTTTTTCTTAATTTTAAACCATGCTGGTTTTGTTTTCATGCGTTGCCAGTTTGCATGCAACTCATGGTAATCCTATATACAACAGCTCTTAACCCTGTCCTATCCTGAGCCAATTTCACTGTTTCCAACATACCTACCCCCACTACCCGAATTGAATCAATGAATCAATGCAGCTCATCCAGGGTCTTCCACTCTCACACTGTCCCTCGCCATTCCAGCATGTTGTCTTTTTCCAAGGACTGTTCCATCCTGTCAACATTCCCAAAGTTTATGAGACACAGCTTCAAAGCCTTATCTCCAAGGAACAGCTCAGTTTTACCTATTTGTTTTCTTTGCATTCCATGATATGTTCATTGATTCTTCTTTTATCATTCTTAGTCAATGTCTAGATCTTTGATGCATAGAAAATAATTGCAAAGATCAAGGCTTGGATCAGGCTCACATTAGTATCTATCATTACTCTTCAGTACTCTGGAGAGATACCTGACAGGATTTCCCCAATGCAATTCATCTTTTGATTTCCTGATTGTTGGTGTTAGGAGTGTTGATTGTGGATCTGAGAAAGCTGCAACTGTTAACGGCTTCAATCTCTTCTCTATAATACTTGGTGCTGCCAGTTGACCCCACTGGTGAGAATCTTTGTCTTCTTGATGTTGAGCTTCCATCAACCTTTATCTAAGATTCATCTGGCATTGGCTATAACGTGCTAGCACCATGGCCTCTTCTAAATCCAGCTTGTACATCTGGCAGTTCTCAGTTTTTAGTAATCTTCTTCAAGATCTTGCTTTCTTGTGCTATTAATTATATTATTTGACAATTTTCACACTTAATTGTATCATCTTGTTTTCTTCTTTTGTAATGGAAATAAAATGATCCCTTAATTTTAAACGTGTTCATACAACAACCTCTTGGTCTAGGTGTAGGTTTTGCATGAACAGTATTAGGTGCTCTGGGAGTCTCATTCTTCTCAAGGTTAGCTATAGCCTTTAATGATCAATACAATCAATGTAAGAGGATGAAACAGCATAGGA
Organism: Elephantulus edwardii; assembly: GCF_000299155.1. NCBI lineage: Eukaryota > Metazoa > Chordata > Mammalia > Macroscelidea > Macroscelididae > Elephantulus > Elephantulus edwardii. Next base: position 2,166,415 of record NW_006399948.1, read on the forward strand.
AAGGGTTCAGATCTGTTTATAGTAGGGTTACTATGGATCATACTCGACTTGATGGTACCTAACAGAAACAACCTCAAGAATAGTCAAAAGCCTTTACATAGTCAATAAAATACAGATAGATATCATGTCCATTCATTATCTAAATTACTGAAAAGTTTTAGGTCAGCTGGAAATACACATAAAGAAAGGCCTGGGGATCTCCTTCTAAAAAATCGAGAATAAAAAACCTTATATATCATAGTTCCACTGTGATATTCTTATGCTTACCATTAGTTATACTTTATTTGCCTGTAACATGTAGTGTGGGTGTTAGTACTTTTTCCTGGTAGGAAAGTCATTATTTGAGTGCAGGTCGCATACAAATGTAAACGAAACATATACTTTTAACTTTGATATAACTTGAGGATTTATGTGTCTTAATAGGTAACACATGAAAAATATGAAGTAAATAATGTAGTCTAAAAAATGAAGAATTTATAATATTGCACTAGAGTGCCAAGAAGCCAAAGCAAAGGGGAAAAATCAACAAGTTAAGGAACTGAATAGAAGCTTTCAAAGGGCAGCCCGGCAAGACAGAGCAATGTATTATAATGAAATGTGCAAAGAACTGGAGTCCAAAAATCAAAAGGGCAGTACCTGCTTGACATTTATTAAGCTGAAGGAACTATAGAACAAATTCAAGCCTCAGATCACAATACTTAAGGATGTTATGGCACCACAACAAGTTAAAGGTAAATAATCCAATAGAAAAATGGGCAAAGGATATGAA
>NW_006399948.1:2167920-2169456 GCF_000299155.1 Elephantulus edwardii
TTTTTCTTTTACTTTTCCAAGAGGGTAGAGTACTAGGGGGGAGGGTTGGAAGGGCAGAAAAGTGCAACAATGAATGAATGGAAATCCAAAGTCTCTGTAAATTTTTACTGAAATTAATAATAAATTTAAATTAAAAAAAGGATGTTATGGGTAGAATATTGAATGATACAGGAAGTATTAAAAGAAGATAGAAGGAGTATACAAAGTCACTATACCAAAAAAAATTGGCAGACACAGAAGGATTTCAATAAACAATATATGATAAAGATGTAATGGTGATGAAGGAGGAAGTTCAGGCTCTGAAGGACTTGGCAAAAAATAAAGCCCTGAAATTGGTGGAATACCAATTGACATATTTCAGCAAACAGATGCTGCCCTGGATTTGCTTACCAGGTTGTGCCAAGGAATCTGGAGGACAACTGCCTTGCCAACTAACTGGAAGGAACTCATAATTACTCCCATTCAAAAAGAAAGGTGACCCAGCAGAGGGTGGAAATTATCATACAATATCATTCATATAACACATAAGCAAAATCCTGCTGAAGATTATCCAGAAACAACTGGAACAGTACATTGACAGAGAACTACCAGAAATACAAACTGGGATAAGAAGAAGCCATGGAACTAGAGACATTATCTCCAATATCAGATGGATCTTAGCAGAAAGCAAAGAGTATCAGAGGGATATCTATCTGTGTTTAATTGACTATACAAAGGCATTTAGTGGCGTGAATCACAGCAAATTGTGGCTAACCTTGAGAAGAATGGGAATCCTGGAACATTTGCTTGTGCTGATGTGAAACCTATACTTGGACCAGGAAGCAGTACTCAGAACAGAGCAGGGAAACACTGCAGGGTTCGAAAACAGTAAAAGAATGTGTCAGGGATGTGTCCTGTTTTCATACCTTTTTAATCTACATGCAGAACAGATCATTCAGGAGGCTGAATCTTATGGGGGAAAATGTGGCATCAGGATTGGAGGAAGACTCATCAACAACCTCTGTTATGCAGATGATATAATGTTGTTTGCTGAGACTGAGGTGGAACTGAAGCATTTGCTAAAGAACGTCAACAACTGTCCTCTTCAATATAGTTTGAATCTAAACATCAAGAAGACTAAGATTCTTATCACTGGGTATATTGACAGCACCATGATAGATGGAGAAAAGATTGATGTTATGGACAGTTCCAGCTTCTTTGAATCCACAATCACCACTCTTGGCACCAGCAGTCAGGAAATCAACAGACGAATTGCATTAGCTAAAGCTGCTGTCAGGGACCTTTTCAGCATACTGAGACACAACAATGTCTGTCAGTCTAGAAGCTAAGGTGCGCTTGATCCATTGTCTTTACAATTGCTTGTTATGCATCAGAGAGCTGGACAATGACTAAGGATGACAAAAGAAGAACTGATGCCTTTGAGTTGTGGTGCTGGAGAAGAATGTTGAGCATACCATGAACCACCAAGAAAACAAATAGGTCTATCTTGGAGAGGGTAAAACCAAGTTTCTCCTTAGACTCTAGGATTTTTTTTTT
>NW_006399948.1:2169996-2174548 GCF_000299155.1 Elephantulus edwardii
GATAGATAGATAGATAGATAGATAGATAGATAGATATAGATGCCAGTAATATCTTGACAAGTAATGTAGTGTCTTATAAACATTGCATATTACCAGTGAATTAAACAAAATATTTTAAAATATATTTTTGTCATCATGAAAATATCTATTTCAATTCTTTGCAGAAAAGGCCAGTAACACAAATGTCCTTGGCATTCTTGACCTTTTCAGTATAAGGCAACAGACAGAACATGTAGAATTGTTCATAGGTACTCGGGGAAGGAAAAAACAAAACAAAACAAAAAACCAAACCCTAACTTCTTTGAGGATTCACTCACTGACATTTCAATTTCACAATGTGAATATAATGGTTTTATTCTTCTTATGTTAGAAGAGGAAATTTATTTAATAAGGTCAACTTCTCTGTTTATACAAATAGAACACAATTACTGACAATAAAAAGAAAGTTCTTGACACTCAACTAATAACACTAGAAATTCATTTAGGGAATTCCTTGAAGAAAGCAGGTCCAAAAGTTTTTAACTTCCTTGGAGAAGGTTTAAAACCTACTAGGGGAAACAAAGAAACAAACAAGTAAAAAATCTTCCAGAGATGGCTGTTCTTTACCTTAAATTTCTAGTCTTATATGTGGTTTTAATATAATAAAACACTTACAAACGCCTAGGGAATAGTAAGTTCCTGGGTAATTTTCTAGTTCTCTGGCCTGCATATAAACCTCTCTTAAAATTCTTTCATTCATCAGTTATTTCTCTATAAGTTCTAGCCTCTATATGTGCTGCATAGAATTGAAGTATAGTGGTTGTAAAGCTGTGTCGTTTTAGAAGCAGAATTTCCAGGACTTTCTTCCCGTGTGCCTTTAAAATTATTCAAATTGCCAGTATTTTAGTTAGCAGCTGGATAGTCAACCATTTGACTATTTTGGAATCCCACATGCACTGGTTCATAGACTTATGCAAGCCATGTCTTTCCAATCTCCTGTTACGTATCTGAGAATTCAACTATGAAAAATGATGACAGAAGAAAAATAGATGCCTTTGAGTGGTGATGCTGAAGAAAAGTTCTAAATACCATGGACTGACAGACAAAAGAGCATATATGTCTTGGAGAAAGTGTAACAAGAACACTTATTAGAGACAAGAAAGGTGAAGCTTTGTCAGACATATTTTAGACATGTTGCTGTTTTTGTTATGTGTCATCTAGTCTCCTGAGACTCGTAGTGACCTTATGTACAACAGCCCTAAACCCTGCTCTATCCTGTGCCAATCTCACTTTCTCTGACACACCTACCCCTATTACCACAGTCACTGAATCAATCCACCTCATAGAGGGTCTTCCTATCTGCCAATCCTGAAAGGCACATGGTTTGAATCCAACTGTTGCTCCATGGGAGTAGGCAGGGCAATCTCCTCCACGTGGGTTGGTTCTGACTTCTAAGGTATACAGAAATGCCATGCATGTAACAACTACATATATGGAATAACTATCTCTCTATCTCTCTATCTATCTATCTATCTATCTAGCTATCTAGCTATCTATCTATCTATCTATCTGAGGTTGTGTAGCATTAGCACTAGGGACATTATTGCCAATGTAGAAAGCTGAGAGTACCAAAAGAATATCTATCTTTGTTTAATTGCCTATGCAAAAGCATTTTACTGTGTGGATCACAATAAATTGTGGATAACCTTGACGAAAAATGGGAATCTCAGAGCACTTGATCATGCTTATACAAAATCTCTACTTGGACCAAGAAGCAGTCCTCCGAACAGAGTAAGGAAATACTGCATGGTTCAAAGTCAGGAAAAGAATGCTTCAGGGATGCATCTTGTCCCTGTACATTTTAATCTGTATGCAGAACAGATCATTCAGGAAGCAGGGCTTTATGAGGAGGGGTGTGGCATCAGGATTGGAAGAAGACTCATTAACAACCTATGATATGCAGATGACACAACCTTGCTTGCTGAAACTGAGGAGGACCTGAAGCACTTGCTGCAAAAGGTCAAGGACTGTAGTCTTCAATATGGATTGAAGCTCAACATCAAGAAGACAAAGATTCTCACCGCTGGGCAGCACTATATTAGATGGAGAAGAGATTGAGGTTGTTAACAATTACAGCTTGCTTGGATCCACAATCAACAACAATATAGTCATCTGTCAGTTTGTCATTAAAAATGATATAACAGAATATAAAAAAAAATTAGCAGACATTATCATAAATAGCACATAAAGCAAAATCTTCCTGAACATTTATTTAATGATTGGAATAGTTTTTCAAAAGTGAGACGACAGAAATTAGAGCAGAATACATAAGAAGCCACAGAAGAGGTATATTATTATGATATCTATTGGATGTTGGCTGAAAGCAAATACTGTACCAATATATTTTGTTGTTCTGTTATTGTTAGGTGATGTTTAGTTTATGCAATTCATACTGACCAGATAAATAACATATGTGGAACTTACACTCATATTTTCAAGGATTTTTTATTAAAGTAAAACCCTTATTTTTAACACTTTAGAAAGGTCTTTTGCAGCAGATATGACCAGCACAATATTCCATATGATTTCTTCTTTTTTTCCCCCTTGTAATTTCCCCCTCCACTGGTTTACCTACAAAATTTGTATACATTGCCCCTCACACAGAATCTTTCTCTTCACCTCCCTCCCCCATCAAAACATGCAACTCCATGATTACCACCCCCTACCTACCCTTCTACTCCTCCTCTTGCCCTGAGATCTTGAATGTGGTGCTTCCTCAAAAAGCTGAGCATAGATATTCTATATGAATCAGCTATTCCACTGCTTGGAATATACCCTGAGAAAATGAGAACTGAGGCACAAATGGAGGCTTGTACACCATTGTTCAGAGCAGCATTATTCACCATCACAAGAACGTGCAAACAGCCCAATGTCCAACCACAAACAAATAGATTAGGTTGTGGTACATTTATGCTATGGAATACTAGGCAGCACACAGGAACAAGGATTTTGTCAATTAGTACCTAACTTAGGAGAGACTGAAGAGGATTATGTTGAGTGAAAAGTGAGTATGAGGATCTAAGGGAGAGGGGAGAAGGGAAGCACAGGTGTGGGGAAGGGAGTCTGTTGTCATAGGGTCACACAATTTGATGGTTAGAGGCAGGAGTGAAGGAAATGGGAAAGATCTGTGTGTGAAAAACAATGTCTTCAGAGTTTGTAAATAAACCAGAATAAAATTAAAAATTACCACCTAAACTGGGAAGAACTAGAGAGCATTATGCTAAGTTAACTAACTCAGCCTTATAAGGACAAATACTGTATAAAGACCATTATTGTAGAAATAGATAACTAGTAAAATATGTATCAAGGATATGTTTAGTGCTCGCTTCGGCAGCACATATACTAAAATTGGAACGATAGAGAGAAGATTAGCATGGCCCCTGCACAAGGATGACACGCAAATTCGTGAAGCGTTCCATATTAAAAAAAAAAAGGATATGTTTAGAATCTTCGAAGATACAGAGATAATGTTTCTCTTCAGAGTAAAATCAGAAAATAAAATTGTTTGTTAAGCTGGATTTCAGTCACCCTCCACTGTGGCCATAAATTTCCAGGGAAGAGATTGCCCATGTTTCTCCCACAGAACAGCTTATGAATTGCAACCACTAGAGTGGCATATCCTTTAGGTTATCGACTCAACTCCCCATGTATCACACCACCAAAGCTCCCAAGTAAAGAGTAGGAGTATTTACTAGTCTTTATTTAATAATAATGATAATGGCGTTAGTAATCATAAGAATGAGGTCTACCACAAAGAAAAAGATGGGCAGGTTCTAGCAATCATTGTATAAATGATTGGAGTTCCTATACATGGAATTACTCAGCTGAGAAGCAAACCTGTTACCTGAGCAACATTCTCATGAATCCTTCCACTTTGCCCTAAGGAACTCAGAGCCAAGAGGCACCAAACTGGATGCTTTGACTTGTCTCTGAATCACAAGTCTCTTGACCTCCGCCAACATTCATTAAATAGTGGCACTATATCTTGTAAGCTTGTAAGGCAGATGAACCCTTTATAATACTTGACAACTGTTGTGTTTATTTTGAATACTGAATTAATTAATTCATGCATAGGGCAAAGATTATTATCTGACAGCAATAAAGTAATAGCAAGCAATGTGTAAAATGACCTTGCATTCAACTAGAAATATATATATATATACAAGTGTGATAATACAGTTAAAATATGTATGTATTGGAGAATGAGTAGATGAAACAGCCATTATTCTAAAAGTGTCTTCTTATTAAGTATTTTTACTCATGTATTATGCTTGTATTTTTTAAGAATGGTAATTTTTTCACTTAAAATTATAAAATCCATATGATCTTTCCAAATTCTGAATATTATACTAAAGATCATAGTAATACAGGGATCAGACTTTGTAAAGGATTTTCCAAGCTAAAATTCCAAATATTTCAAGAAACAAACTGCATCTTAAGTATCTGTTACGTTTCCTGTTTTAAAAATGTATTTGATAGAGGCCATTATTAATTTTTATATATTTAGCTATAT
>NW_006399948.1:2175085-2175652 GCF_000299155.1 Elephantulus edwardii
ATATATATATGAAATATATATGCATGCATACATATACAGCAATATGTATACTTTGCAGGATAATATACTGATAAAAGGAAGTATTTTCTTTTTAAAATGATGTTGAAAAGACAAAAATCTGCTAACAAACACATGGCCTGGTGGTGAGGGGTTGTGCTGGCCATCCAAACGGACAAATTTCTAATCTACCAGCTACTACAATGGAAAAAGATCAGATCTCCTCCCAGGTGATTTACAGCCTTTGAAAACCAATCAGAGGGTTAGTTATAGGTCGGTCAGTTTCAACTCCACAATACACCAATACAGAACAGCAACATATAGAAAAGTACATGGTTGTTCCAGTTACATAAAGTTTATCTTACCTTTTCACTGTAAATTATATATTTTATATATTTTTTTTTGTTTCTAAAGAAACATTCACTATAGAGAGATTAAATCACTAATGTTGTTGTTGTTGTTTTCGTTATGTGCCGTAGAGTCATTTGCGACTCCTAGCGACCCAATGTACAACAGCCCTAAACCGTGCTCTATCCTGTGCCAATCTCATTGCCCCTGACACACCCATCC
>NW_006399948.1:2179102-2180339 GCF_000299155.1 Elephantulus edwardii
TAGGATGTACTATGTCAATGTATATGAATATGTATACATGTGCTCACACACATGCATAACTTGTATCCTTAAAATCTTAATGCTGATTTAGGTATGAAGTTTTTTCTTGCATTCTTCAGTGCAAGCTTATTACAGTACACAAACTGACTTTCATGAAAATCAATGTACTATAGTATAGTTAAGTCTACCATACTATGTTAGATTTGGAGGTTTGTGCTTAGCAATGTTGGATAAATAATTACATTGTATTATCATCAAGAAAAAAAAATGAAAGGTGTCAAATGTGGTCCCATCCTCTTGCGTAGAAGACTGAAGATGGTCGATTCTGCTAATTATATGTACATCCATCAGCTCTTTCACTTATCCAAAAGCATGCCAGATAACAATTTTGTAATCATTAATGAGTCTGACCAGAATAAATATCATAAATAATGCTTATCTCAAAAACAACATGCAGAGGTTTGAGAAGCTCTGTTGGCCTAGTGTTAAGACATTGCTCTGCAACCCCAAAGGTGCATGGTTCAGATTCATCAACTGTTTTGCAGAAAGGCTGGACAATGTCTTTCTGTGTGATTTATTGCCTCTGAAAAACTACTGGAGTGTCAGGTGTGAGTCTTTTTCAACTTGACGGCACAAAACAACAATATGTAGAAATCTAGGAGCCCTGGTGGTGTTCTGGTTAATTTCTGAGCTGCTAATGGACTATTTTTCCAATATTCGTGCTGTGTATTTGCTTGTTCCAATTAGTAAAGGATATTTGCCACCATTTTTCTATATTTTTATTAACTTCCAATATGAAAATTACCTCTACTACTATAACTGTCCATGTTTCTTTCTGTACTGCTCATAGGGATGTTAGAGCCCTGCTGCTTTAGAAGTCAATGAGAAATCCTGCTTCCTAGCCTCATCTTAATCCGGGAGCTCTACTAAGAGCTATCCACTATAGGTAACCCATGTGGAATTTGACATTCTTGTCACATTGCTTTCAAAATCACAATTTGCAAGTCACCTCCACACAACAAACTGACAAACACGTGATGTACTAATTAGAACCTAGTATTTCCAATTGGTCCAGTGGTGAGAATCTTTGTCTTCTTGACATTGAGCCTCAATCCATATTGGAGGCTGCAGCTCTTGACCCTCTGCAGCAAGCGCTTTAGGTCCTCCTCAGCAAGCAGGGTTGTGTCATCTGCATAAAGCAGATTGTTGATAGATCTTCCACCAATCTTGACCCCAC
>NW_006399948.1:2181367-2196590 GCF_000299155.1 Elephantulus edwardii
ATTGAATAACTGCAACTCCACACCTTACTCTTTAAATTGACACCATTGTTCCTTAACTCTGGAGAGGTCTCTGACAACAAATTTCCCAAATGCAATTTGTTTTGAATTCTTGACTGCTGGCACCAAGGATGTTGACTGTGAATCCAAGTAAGTTGGAAACCTTTACAAATTCAGTCTTTCTTACATCTATCATTACATTGCTTACTGGCTCAGTGGTGAGGATTTTCATCTTCTTGATATTGAGATAAAATCAAACTGAAGTCTGTAATCTTTAATTTTCAGTAGCAAGGGCTTCAGGTCATCCTCACAGTGAACAAGGTTGTGTCATCAACACAGGCTATTGTATCTTCCTCTAATTCTGATACCACAGTCTTCTTCAGAAAGTCTAGCTTATTGAGCAAGTTGTTCAGCATACAGGTTGAATAGGCATGGAAAAAGGATACAGCTTTGATGTATGTCTCTTTATTTTGAATCATGTGATGGTTTTTTCCTTGATTTTGAACCATGCAGTGTTCCCTTTCTTTGTTTGAATAACCACCTTTTCATCTTTGTATAGGTTTCACATGAATACAACTAAGTGTTCTGGAGTCTAATTCTTTTCAATATTAATCATAAATTTGTTGTGCTACACACAGTCAAATACATTTGCATAGTCAATAAAACACAGATATATACCTCCTGATATTTTCTGCTTTCTACCAAGATCTATCAGACATCAGATTATATTTCTGGTGCCATGGTCTCTTCTAATCACATCTTGAACATCTGGAAATTCTTTTTTATATTTTTAGTAATCTCTAGCTGTTTTTAAATATATCTCAGCCATATTTTGCTTGCATGTGATATTAATGCTCCAAATCACTTTGTAGTTATTGTTGTTATTGTTAGATGCCATCAAGTTGAATATGACTCATAGAAACCTTTTGAACAACGGACCTGTACCCTGCTTTATGCAGTTCCATCTACATCATCCCTGACACTCTCAAACCTATTGCTGCAGTCACTGTGTCTCTCCTTCACTGACTCTCAATCCTTCCAAGCATGATGTCCCTTTCCAAGGAACAGCCAAGCAGAGCAACATGTACAGAGTATGCCTGACGATGAATCTTTGTCATTTTTGTCTGCAAGAAGCACTCTGGTTGCACTTTCTCAACATCTGTTTGTTCTTTTTTATAGTCCATGGGATATCCACTGCTCTTCTGCATACCACAACACAAAGACATCAGTTCTTCTTCTGTCATCATTCATTATTGTCCAACTCTCTGATGTGTAGCAGGTGGTTGAGAAAAGCATGGTCTCACTCAGGCACACATTAGTTCTAAACTGACATCATTAGTATTTTGGAGAAGTCTCTGACAGTGGAATTGCTCAATGCAATATGTCTCTTTAATTTCTGACTGCTGGTACCAAGGCTGTGGATTGAAGCAAGAAGAAATCATTGATATCTTTACTCCTTTTTGATGTTGAAACATAATACATACTGAAGGCTGTAGTCACTGGTCTTCTGAAGCATGTGATATTAATGCTCCAGACCATTGCAGATGGCATTAATCTTACCTACTTTTTGTACTCTGTAACCTAGACTTTAATTTAGTCAGAAAATATCCTGAAATCAGTTTCTCTTGAAATTCACAACCAACATACCAATAATTTTTAAAGTGTAGAAGGTTTCCCCTTTTACAGGTCTAACTAAATTATATTCAAATCAATTTGAAAAATATCATAACTACAAAGTTAAGATGCATGACTATGGTGGGAAATAAAATGTGTGCAGGAATTTAAGTATGCTTAGTTACAAATGAAAATTTATAAAAATGATTCTGTTTTAGTGTAAAAAATGATGAATATATGGGAATTAGACTTATTTTTTTAACATAATTGTCACTGTTATTACTTTCACTGAATATTAATAATTATACTGCACTATTTCATGGACTTTAAATGAATTGTCTAATTTGGATGATATAATTTGATTTCAAATTGAGTGTCTGACATGGGTATTTTTGTTACTTACACATTAAAAATCTTTTTACTATTATTAGAATGAAAATTTACAGGGCAAATTGATTTTCTACTTTTTTGAATTGTTTTTGTGGGGAAAATTGAGTACAAGAAAAATATTAACTAATCTTCTCAAAGTCAAATTGATAGTGAGTATAATCAAGAATTTCCACACATTCTGCTGAATGCAAAACTAATTTTGTCTACAAACTTTCATTCAAATCACAAAAACCTTAAAAATAATCATTAATAATAATAATAATTAATAATTATTTACATGAAGGCTTTTTTGTGGTTATGCCTCCTCTTTCAGACATTTGGATATTTGATAACCACCAATTCAAGTTGCTTCTAGGGAGCTGATTCTGATTCACAGGGACTTTCCATAGGGTTCTTTGGCTGTAAAACTTAATGGGAAGAGACTGCCCATTTTTTTGTTTATCTAAGTAGAGTGGACAAGCATTTAAATGAATGTTGTTGTTGTTGTTAAGTGCCATCCAGTTGCATGTATAGCAACCCTATGAACGAAAGTCCTGGACACCTCCTGCATAACTTTCATCCTTTCTCCAGGTTCATAGGGTATCCAGAGGCAAGCTATTATGGAAGTTGATGCCACTCCTGCTTCCAAGCTTGTTTTGATTGGGGAGCTTCACCAAACACTGTCCACCATGGGTAACCATCCTCACATTTGACTCATCAGTGTCACAGTGTTTGGCTTCACACGAGTAACCTCTGTACAACAAGTGGACAGACCAGTGTTATACAACCTATAAGACTAGGCCCTTAATTAATTGTTTTGTTTGTTTGCTTTGTTTTGTTTTATCTTGTTTTTTCCAGGGCCATGAACCTTCCAAAAACACACTCAATTGCTCTTAATTCCTAATTATACTCAGCTCTTTACAACAAGTCCTGCTAAAATATTGGCATAGCAGGAAGTACAGTAAGCCTTTATTAAAATTTAGGTAAATTAGATAATATTTAAACTTCTTTTTTATTTTCTCCTACTTTAATAAAAATTACAGATATTTAAGTTAATATATTTTACAACATTAATAGAAGCAACGAGAAAAAGTATTTTATTTAAAAATAAGATTTGGTTAAATTTGTAACGATTTGGAGAAGGAGGGTCATAAATCTTCTAAGGTAAATAAGTGGAAATATGAGAAACTTGAATAGAAAGACAAAAAGAAGTGAATCTGAATCACTGTCATCCTCTGATAGATGTTGGAGAAAAATACATTATTAAAACTAAGTTTTCGAGCTTTCAATGTATGTTTCCCTCATTATTATCCCTTTGAAAACGTCAACAGGATTTTGAAGCTCCACCTCACAAACTTTGGGCTTGTTATAAGGAGGGACCAGTCCTTGGGGAAGGACATCATGTTGGAAAGGATGGATGGACAGTGCAAGAGAGGAAGACTCTGGATGAAATGGATTGACTCAGTGACGGGGGCAATGTGGGGAGTTGTGGCAAAGACAAGAAATTTGGCTCAAGATAGAGCAGAGTTCAAAGCTGTTTTATGTAGGATTGTTATGAGTTGCAAGTGACTCGACAGCATATAACAACAACAAACATTTGCATGACTATTATGTAGGTGAATTGTAGTCCTCTTTCTTTAGCAGATAAAATAGGTTGTGACTCATCACAATGAATAACGATGAGTTATTTAAAGAATCAGTAAAATTCAAAATACCAATGTGTGAGCAATAAAAGTTCAGAATTTAAAATTAATAGACTATCATCTAAAATACATTTTCTATTCCAAGGTTGATATTTTCATGAAAAGCTTTCTTATATCATGAAAAAGAACATAACCTGATCACATAGCTCCAACCAGCACATGATTGGGCAGATCACCACCTACTTTACGTTGTCCTTTTTTCCATGGCACAGTTTTGCAGGTGTTCATGAAAGGTTTCAGGAACATCTTGAGCTATAATAAGGACAACTAATTTTATAGTTCAAAAGCACTAGCCTGGTTTTCACTTTATGAAATAATACAGTTTCTGCCACATCTAATAAACCTGCAAGTTACACAGGGATTTTGTAGACCTGATCAAGGGCAGAGAAAAAGTGTATCCTGGAAAATATTATACTTTGAGACAGAACTACAGAGAATTCTATAGAAACTCTAGTTTTCTGCCAAGGTCATCTCATCTCTACACAAAATTAATCAGGAATTAATTCTATAATTAAATGTTCCATTACAAGGACACTGTGTGTCTCAACAAATTATTACACCAGTTTTAATTTTACATAAAAATAATGATTTCAGGAAAGTTTCTATAAGAAGAAAGCAGCAGGTACATAATTGGTTGAACTAAGGAATTCCTAATTTTAGAGAATGAATGAACGATAATTCAATGAAAGGTTATAGAAAAGTTGAATTTTCATTCATTCATTGTAACACATTTCCTCCCTATCTCCACCTCAGTTCACATTTTTAAAAAACATTCATTTATTGTTGCATAATGTTCTTCCTCTCTTCACCCCGGTCCACTTTGCTATGCAACTCTGATGTCATACGAAGAATGCCAAATCATATATTCCTTTTAAACAGTTCTTTGCTTCATCTGTTTCAATGTAGTGTTCAATACTTATCCCCTCTTTTATCAGTTCCCCCCTATCCCTCATGACAATTCTGTTTTATAACAATGGTGTTATATTTGTCCTATGGGGGCTGAGATACTTCACTCAGCACTATGTCCTCCAGGGTCACCCATGGTGTGTAATAGTTCATGAATTCCTTATTTTTCAGTTCTGTGTAGTATTTCATGAGTGAATATATCATATTTTTTTCTATCCATTCATTTGTTGATGGGCATTTGGGTTGCTTCCAACTCTTTGCTATGGTGAATAAAGAGTAATACACATGGATATACATACATCTGTTTGGGTGGCAGCTCTGGTTACTTAGGGTATATTCCTAGTAGAATTGCTGAGTTAGATGGTATTTCTATTTCCAACTTTCTGAGAACATGCCACACTGCCTTCCATAGTGTTTGTACCATTTTACATTTCCTGACAACCATGAATAAGAGTTACAATCTCTTCACAACCCCGCCAGTACTTGTTGTTTCCTGCCTTCTTGAACTTTGCCCTTATTGCTGGGTGAGGAGATGTTGTCTCATAGTTGTTTTGATTTTTCTCTCCAGTAGCTAGGGATTTTGACCATTTCTTCAAGAATCTGTTTGCTATCTGAATGTTCTCTTTTGTGAAGTGCCTATTCATATCTTGGTCCTATTATGTGATTGGATTGTTTAGATTTTTCTTATTGAGGTTCTGGAGTAGTCTATAAATTTTGCGTAATAAATCCCTTATCAGATATATCATTACCAAATATTTTTCCCAGTCTGTGAGTTCCCTTCTTCCCTGTTGGAGAGGTTTGTTGTTGTTGTTTTTATTTGGTTAAGTATTTCATTCTTAGAAGGTCCCATTCCTTTATTTATCCTCTCCTGGTTGTTCGTTTTTCATTATGCTTGAAAGACTGACTGTCCATGCTGGGGATTAGGGCATCTATAATTCTTCCAAGTTTTTGTCTGATGAATTTTATAGTCTTTGGTTTTATTTCCTGGTATCTGATTCACCTTGAGTTGGTTTTTGTATTAGGTGTAAGGAGTAGGTCTTGCTTAAGTTTTCTGCTGATGGTTTTCCAATTATTCCAATACTATTTGTTAAAAGGATTGTTTTTTCTCCACTTAACAGATTCCATCTCTTTGTCAAAGATCAGTTGACCATAGGTGGATGAGCTGATTTAAGGTTTCTCAATTATATTCCATTGATCTAGGTTTCTGTTGTTATACCAGTACCAAAAATAATTTTAATATCTCCACAGGGACAAAGAGAATATAGAAATGGAGCTAAGAAAAAGAATACTAAGCACAATTGCTAAATCTAACTAGAGACCTAAAAGACCTATACACTAAAAACTACAAAATATTACTACAAGAAAGAATAAGAGATTTGGAGAAATGGAAAAATATATCATGCTCATAGATAGGAAGACTCAATATCATGAAGATGACAATTGTATCAAAGGCAACCTACAAATCAATGCACTCCTAATCCTAATCTAATCCTAATCCATTCTTCACTGAGATGGAAAATACAATTTTCAACATTATTTATAATGGAAAGAGACTTCAAATAAGGAAAACACTACTAAAAATGAGAAACAAGGTAGATGGAATCCCACTCACTGATCTCAAATCCTACTACACAGAGATGGTGGTAATTTGCATAATGTTTAATATGTTTGTCCTAAATAAAAAAAAACTAAAAGGAATTAAATAATTAAAATTAATGAGTTTACATATTATTATTGTTATGGTTACGTGCAATTTAGTCAACTACAAATCATAATGAACTTATGAACTTTGCTCTGTCCTGTGCCATCCTCATAACCTCTACCGTATTCAAGCCTATCATTAATATAATTTTGTCAAATTATCTCCTTGAGGGTTATCCTGTCTTTCACTGACCCTTTCCCTTTATCCCATCATAGTATCTTTTCCCAAGGAATGGTCACTCCTGATAACACATCCAAAATACATGAGAAGAAAATTCACTATTCTTGCCACTAAAGAGCACCTTGGTTGCACTTTCTCCAGACAGATTGTTTGTTCTGTTAGCAGTCCTAGATAGGTTTATTCAGTATTCTTTTTCAACACTACAATTTAAAGCATTCATTCTTCTTCAGTCTTCCTTGTTCTTGGTCCAATTTTCAGGTGAATGAAAAGCAGTGAAAACACTGTGTTTTGGACAAGGCACACTTTAGTCTTTAAACTGATATCTCTGTGAGTTAGTATTTTGGAAAAGTCTTTGACTACAGATTTATCCAATGGAACATTTCTTTTGTGACTGTTGCTTCCATGGGTACTGATTGTGTTTCCAAATAAAATGAAATAATTGACAACTTCAATCTTTTCTTCATTTATCATGATGTTGCCTACTATTCCATTGGTAAGGATTTCTGTTTTCTAAATGTTTAGATACATAGACAGATACATAGAGAAACTATTTAAATACACATATTTATTTATTTATATCAAGACTTAAAAAATAAATGCATAAAAACCAACCAAACAGCCACTCAGTCAATTCTGACATATACAGACCTTTCACTGGGTTTCCATGGATGCAAAATATTAACAGAAGAAGAAAGCCCATCCTTCTCTTACAGAGATGCTGGTCAATTTGAACCACTACATACATGCAGCTCTTTAGTTAGAAGCACAGCATACTAATGGCTACATCTTATTATCACGTTTTAAGTATATTGAATTTTGTCAAGTGATCCTACTAAGATTCTGACCAATAACCAAAAAATGTTGTAGTCCTCACCCCCTCCCATCATGGCACAGAAAATATAAACAATATAATACAGTATTTTTTATCAGTTCATTGTAATTCTATAGAATGGAGATAAATGAAATACAAAATATTCTTCTAAGAACATAAAATACATTCAAGGAAACATCTATGTGCAATATCTAAAATAATATAAAGCAACAAATAAATAATGTAAAATAAACTAAAATAAGACTCTGTACTAAAATTATTTTTGTTTATGAGTATGTAGGTCATGACAGACAAGAAATTATCACAGAAGCCTCATGAAATTGCTTATAAAATTTACTATGTTTTAGTTATTTTGTAGCACCAGTTTTTAGGCATAAACCATAGAACATGTTAGGTATTTTATAGATACAATAATATATACCTAAATAGCTAAATAAATAGGAAGGTTTTGAAGGATGGATTTAAATTGTCTAAGTAGATTAAAAAAGATGTGGATATTTTTTCTAGTATGCTGTTCCATAGCATTAAAAATGCAGTGTGCACATACATGGAAATGTGAAAAGAAAAAAATAAAAAAATCACCAAATGGCTCAAACACAGAATACATGGAAAACTGGCATAGAAGGTAAGAATAGTTAAAAGTACAGTCTATAGAAGGATTTTATTAAATAAAAAGAAATGTGATAAGTCTATTCTACAATGATAATAGGAATGAAATAATCACTTGACAAAGTTAATTATGATAAAGAAAGAAGAGACCAGGAGGAGACTATAAAAAGGAATGGGGGTCTGTGTATGGAGTAACTAATCAGGACCCTGCAAAACAAAGGGAATTTGAAAGATCAGAACAAACATAATTGTAGCAACATAGAATTTAGATAAAAGCAGAGGTTCAAGAATTTTTTTCCTAGAAGCATGCATAACCAAACGAATTTCCTGAATATCATGTATATTTATCAAAAGTAGCACCAACTATACAAGTGTTCTGGAAAACAATGAGTTGTAAACTACAGCAGAGCAAATTCTTCATTGCTGTTTTTTATTTATTATTATTATTACTGTTGAAATGCATTTCTAAACAAGCAATTTGCTATCATCTTTCTTAAAATTTGTTTCAAAGTATAGAAAGGCTGAGATATTTCAGGACCAATGCCCTGAAAAAAACAATCTGAAATGCTCTAAGGTGAAACAGAAGGCAACCGTGTAACAACACAGCCAAATTCTCAAAGGCAATGGAGTGTAGCACAGTTTGTTTCAAAGGATCAAATTCATAAAGCTACACATCAAAACAATTGTTAGAACAAGGCATTCTGAAAGCATCCCCACTTTACTGACATACTCAAAATATTCATAAACCAAACCAAACAAGGTTCAAGCACCCACATGTCCCTATCCGTCTTTTGAAGTGTAAAACAGCCAAGGGAAATGCATTTTTGAAATGAGTGCACAGAATATGACTTTGCAAAGTAACTTTGTGTCCTAAAATATCAGTATTATGGGCAATAGATATAAAATCAAATCAGTTAATACTCCTTTACACAGGCTGAAACACCAAGCAGCATTCTTTTCTGTGTTTCTGAGTATGCTTTCCAAACTGCAGAAGAAAAAAAAAACAGGCATACTTTGAATCTTCTCCAAGTATCATTTAAATTCATCTGTATTGAAACTAAAGTCATTAATCAAGTCTATACGGAATGTACTGGCTTCCAAAATTTCTTTACGATGCCACCAGTGCAAAAACTCTCAAGCTTCCCTAGCTAAGTCTGGATATTGTCTGTATAATATTCTTGACTAATTTTGAGTAAACAAGGTTCTGACCCCTCATACATTCAGATAAAGAAAGTTTCCTTCATGAGTTTATGAAATTGGAAGCAGGAGTGGCATCCACTTCCTAAACCACATGACTCTGGAAACTCAGAGAGTTGGAACTTGTAGAAACAAGGGTAGTTATGGAAATAGTCACTATGAGTTGGGCTTGACTCGACGGCAATCAACAATAACAACAACAATTAATGAAAATTAAACTAATGGTGATTACTGAAGAAATCTATTTTAGCACTTTTTAGCAGTCCCAATGAGTACAAACGTATTGCTTAAAGTCAATCTGGAACCAAATTCATATCTGAGATTCTCCAATGAGATCTTGTAGGCTATAAATCACATGGGAAGAGAAGGTTCATGTTTTCCTACAGAGCCACTGATGGTTTTGTGTTGTCAAAGATGCACCACTTTTAGTTTAGCAGTGTAACGCACTACAGACTGCTCTACCAGAGACAGGAAGATTAAAGGGAGGAGGTACTATAAACCAGGAATAGTGTGTGTGTGTGTGTGTGTGTGTGTGTGTGTGTGTGTGTGTGTGTGTGTTGTTGATTGCCATCAAGTCAAGTATGACTCATAGCTACCCTATGAACAAAAGACGTGAAGCCTTTCTATAACTATCATTATTTATCAAAGTTCATAGAATTTCCAGAGGCATGTTGTTTAGGAAGTGGATGCCACTCCTGCCTCCAAATATATATATTTATATATGTTGTCGTTGTAGTGTAGCACAGAGTTGGAACCAACCCACAGCTGACCCTCTAGAGTTTTTCAGAGATAATTAATCGCACAGGAGGAGATTGCTCATCTTTCTCCCACAAAGAAGCTGATAGCCTTGAACCATGTGCCTTTGGTATTGCAGTGCAGCTTCTTGCCACTAGACAGCCAGATCAAAGCTTATTCATAAGAGAAGTTAAAATGAACAAGGTTAAAAATTTTATATTTGGAGATTTCTCAAAGACTATATGAGACTAAGATATTGGTTACTTAAAAATGATCTAAGTAATACTTTTGTTAAACTTCTTCAGATTATCTTATATGAAGAATGGCATTCCAGTATTTTTTATTTCAATGATTTCCTGGAAGGCAACTATCCTACATTGGCAAAGCTCCATGAAACTAATAATAACCTTTGGGAAATGTTCATAAAAGTACATTATCGTAAGCATAATGTCCCAATATGTAAAGTTCTCTAATTTCTTTGCTTTCCAAGGGCTTTAAAAAGTCATCTATTTCCAGAGGCCAATTTATGTCCATTTATTGAATATTGGATAATAGCAAGCTAAAGCAGTTCATGTTTTAGAATATGAATTTGAAGTAGTAACTTTGGAGTAAGAGAAACAAATGAGAATCATTTCAGTAACATGACTTTGGTTAGCATTACAGCACTCTGTAGACGATATCACCAGAACTCTTTATAGAAACATAATTTTGAGATTTTATGTTTTGCATTGGAATGGTGGCTAGAAAGTGGAAATACTTGGAATATGTCAAGAGATGCTTAAAAATAAATAATCATCATAGAACAAACTTATCAACAGGCTATTAAAATAATAAAAAGAGGTGTATAGAGAAATAGTTCAAAGTAGAGAAAACAAGAGTTTTGGTAAATTAAACTAGTGCTCTGAAGTGCTGGAAGAAAAACAAAGTGTAACTGCAGTGTAACGTGGGACTCATAGGAAAAAATCCCGACTAGTTGGCATTTACAAAGGTACAGTTAATTTTTACTAAAATGTTAAAGTAGTATGTTTCTTGTACTGAAATTAGTTAATTTCATATGAATTCCTGACAGCATCCTATCTAAGTAATTTCAGCAGTTCATATCTTTCTGGAACACTCGGAACCCAGCCTGAGTTAAATTTCTAAGAACTGCAGTTGATATCTTTCCCCAAAATCTCAAACAAATGGTAGATAAGTTTCATACAATCAAGAACTGTGGTATAGTCACACAATGAAATAGTATGCAACCCTGAAACACAACAGACACATAAAATATTATGCAACATAGATGACCCTGGAGGACATTATGTTGAGTGAAATAGCTCTGTCACAAAATGACAAATACTGCATAACGCCACTGTTATAAAAACAGGATGGACATAGATGGGGTTAGGGCAAACTAAGAAAAGAGGGGATAAATAATGAACACTGTATTGGAACAGATGAAGGAAAGAATTATTTAAAAGGAATATATGATTAGGCATTACTTACATGACAACAGGCCAGAATAAGAGTTGCATAGCAAAGTGGACTAGGGTGGGGGAAGGAAGAAATTATGTAATAATGAATATATATATATATACACACACACACACACTGGAGAGTAGGGAGAAAAATGTGCAGCAATGAATGAGTGGAAATCCAAGTTTTCTCTAAACTTTTGTTAAAATCATAATAATTAGATGATAGATACATTGACTGATTGATCGATTTCTTCCATTTTGAGGTGTGATAATGCAGGTTTTTTTTTTTACCAACGGATAGTCAATTTATTAAAATAGTTGATTTGCAGTTCTTTTTTTGAACAAGCTACCACCATAATGTAGGTGTCAGAGCAGTGCAGATAATACCTACTCAGGGTAACTTTTCTCCTGCATGATTTTGTATTGTTTGAAGGATTTTAAGACCTTAGACACTATGTAAAGATTTAGTTGGGCATATTCTAGCACAAGGACATTAATCTTGATAGAAGTAGGTCTCATTTTCTGGATGAGTTGGTTGCACATGGGTTTGTAGAAAGAAATGAAAGGCTATATTAGAGAACAATACTTAGCTTTGACTATAAAGGCTGGCATATATTGTACAAAGGTGAAAGAAAATGGAAATTAAGGCATATAATTATTTACAGGCTTTATTAACATTGTGTGACTAAAGAATACGTAGTCATTATTTAAGTATTGAGTAATGAATTCCTGGAAAATTCAGTTATTTCTAAAATGACTATATTTATGATTAATATTAGAGTGCAGTTTTGAGCATGGACTATAGCTAAGAATCTATACCATTTGGCAAACAACTGGAAATAAAAGCATATGTTCTACATTCTTGGCTTAAGTTCCAGTCCCTTCAAGAGAGAAATAAATGTACCATAATTTCAATTCATTTGTTTGTGGTTGGACATTTGAGCTGTTTCCATGTTTTTGTGATGATGAATAATGCTGCTATGAATATTGGTGTACAAATCTCAGTTTGTACCTCAGTTATCATTTTCTCGCAGCATATTCCAGTTGTTGTTGTTGTTAAGTGCTGTCAAGTCATAGACAGCTCATAGTAGCCCTATGAATGAAAGACCTGAACACTTGTATAACTTTCATCATTTCTCCAAGTCCATAGGGTTTCCAGAGGCAAGCTATTTCAGAAGTGGATGCTACGCCTGCTTCCAAGATTGAGTAATCAGGGACCTCCACCAAACACTGTCCATCGTGGGTAACCATTATCACATTATCAGTGTCACAGGGTTCAGCATCATAGCAATCATGAGCAGTGGAATAAATATGAAATTATAGTACACTGACACAATGGAATACTATGTGACAAGCAGCAGCAATGATTTTGCAAATTATTACCTAACTTGGTAGGGACTGGAGAGCATTATGCTGAGTGAGATAACCTAGTCCCACAAGAATAATTATTTTATAAAAACATTATTGTAGAATGAGTATAAGGATCCAAGAGGAGTGGGGGAGGTTGGAAGCAGAGGGGTGAGGATGTGAAGGGGGAGGGAGGATCAATCATGGGATCGTACAATTTGATGCGTGTGGGGGTAAGAGAATTTTATCTTAAAAGCAATGTGTTCAAATTTTGTAAATAAACTAGTAGAAAAAGAAAAAAGAAAAAGAATTGTTATTACTATCAAGGAATTCTAGTAGTTTTTAAAAAGTATAAATTAAAGGAAATATTAAGAAAAGTACATATGCATCAAAATTAATTTAATAGAAAAAAAGAAAGCAATAAAGTGCATCATACAACCCTATAATATTTATTTTGCCTTTCCAGATCTTTTAAAAATTATGTTTAAAACATACTCTGCAATTGTTGTTATTATGTGCCATTACATTGGAAATGACTTTCTGGTGGGTTTTAAGAGGTAGTTAACTGCACAGAAGGGGACTGCCCATCTTTTCCTCACAGAGCTGCTGATGGATTCAAATCATGTGCCCTTGGATTGACAGTTCAGCTCTATTACTTGGCCACCAGAGTGCTCTAAAATATATGAAATGATTCAAGACTTTGTGTGTGTTAGAAAAAAGTTAGGAATATTGTGAGAGTCATCAAAATGGTAAAGAGACACAGGAATTGAGCACATACCCTTGTGATAAAAATAAATACATTTGTCACCAGATAAAATATTTATATTGTGTGTGTATATGTGTGTATGCATATGACAGTGAGCTCTGGTGGCCTAATAGTAAGAACCTGCATTGTAATTTCAAAAGCACATAGTTAGAATCTCCATGGGAGAAGGATGGGCAGTCTTTTCTCTTGTGATTACTGCCTCTGAAAAATCCACTGGAGTATCAGATATGAATTTTTTTTACTATAAAACACACAGAAACAACCATACACATACACACTGGTAGCTTAATGGTAAGGAGATTCACTGACACCCAAAAGCAGATGTCTTAAATCTACCAGCTGCTCTGTAGGATAAAGATGATAAGCCTCTTCTTATACAATTTACAGCCTATGAAAACCCACTGGAGGGTCAGCATCAGTTCCATCTCAAAGACACATAACTGAAGGGACAGCATAAACCCCATTTTTTATAAACCCCATTAATACCAGAAGCAAAAGCAGGCCATAAAAATTCTTAGCTTAAGGCAGGCACAAATGCCCCAGTTAAAGTCTAATCTGTCCTCACAAAGTAAAGAATTAACTAGTGTCTATATGACACAGAAAGAGTAAAGGCAGACAAAGTAGCCAGCCCATCAAAAGCCAACCCACATGACTAATCCCCCAAACCAACAACCATGATCTCAATCTCCCCGCCCTGACAGAGGCACCCAGGAAAACCATAAAAGCAATGATGGGGTGGGGGGGACTTGGGGCTTTTTCCCTCGCCACCTTCCGAAGGAGGGAGAAAGTCTCCACATGTGGATATACTCTGGAATAAAGTGCTTATTTGTATTTACAAACATGTGGATTAATTATTTTGAGGGGCATTTCATGGGCAGAACAATAACAACAACAACAAAATTTCAAATACTGATCATCTCCTCTGTCCACGTAGTGGAGAGAGACATCATAATTGACAGAGCCTAGAAAACTTTGAGACAATGACATGAAGCCACAAGGTTGAATGAAAATTAAAGGGCTGATGAACATGCATTGAAAGCTGTTCTCACTGAGGATTTATATTGTGTTTCCAAGATTAATTGTAACCTGTTAACTTCCCTAATAAACCCCATAATCATGGCTATGCCTCTGTGAGGTCTGTGATTTCATTACAGTGGATTTCGAACCTAGTAATCCTGGTATGTCCACTTGCTGTACAGAGGTAAGTCATGGTTGCTGTGAAGCCGAACACTGTGACACCGACGAGTCAAATGCGAGAATGGTTACCCATGGTAGAGGGTTTGGTGGAGCTCCCCAATTAAAACAAGCTTGGAAACAGGAGTGGCATCCACTTCCATAATAGCTTGCCTGTGGAAATTCTATGAACCTAGAGAAAGGATGAAAATTACACAGGTGTCTAGGACTTTCATTCATAGGGTCGCTATGAGTTACCTATGACTTGACGGAACTTAACAACAACAGCATATATATAGAAAGAGAGCCGTTGGCCTAGACAACAGAAAGTCATGCTGCCAAGACAAAGGAGGGTGACTCTAATCTGTGGCCCTCAAGCCTGCCTTTAGTTGTTTTTGTTTTTGGTGATGCATTCTTCTAGGTAGTATAAACCTGGTACATCCACTTGCAGTACAGAGGTAACTCGTGGTTACTATGAAGCCAAACACTGAAACTGATGAGTCAAATATGAGAATGGTGACCCATAGTGGACAGTGTTTAATGGAGCTTCATGATTAAAACAAGCTTGGAAGCAGGAGTGGCATCCATTTCCATAATAGCTTGCCTCTGGAAACCCTATGAACCTGGAGAAAG
>NW_006399948.1:2196690-2199002 GCF_000299155.1 Elephantulus edwardii
CAGAATCCTTGACTCCAAGGAGAAGCTCTCCAGAACTAACTTGTTTGTTCTCCTAGCAGTCCATGGTATAGTCAACACTCATTTCCAGCATCATAGCTCAAAGGCATCAATTCCCTTTCTATCATCTCTATTCACTCTCCAACTCTCCAATACATAGCACATAATTGGAAAGATATAGCCTGGACCATGCTTACCTTATTCTCCAACCTGACATCGTTGTTCTTCAGTACTCTTGAGAGGTCCCTCACAGCTGACTTTCCCAGTGCAATTCATCTCCTGATTTCATGGCTGCTGTTACCAAGAGTGTTGAGTGTGGAGCCAAGTAAACTAAAACTTTTAACTCTCTTAATTTCTTCACCATCCATACTGATGCTGCCAATTAGCCCAGTGGTGAGAATCTTTGTTTTCTTGATGTTGAGCTTCAGTGGTGAGAATCTTTGTTTTCTTGATGTTGAGCTTCAATCCATATTGAAGGCTGCAGTCCTTGACCTTCTGCAGCAAGCACTTCTGGTCCTCTTGAGTTTCAGCAAGCAGGGTTGTGTCATCCACATAACACAGGTTGTTTATGATTCTTCCACCAATCCTGATGCCATGTTCCACCTCGTACAGCCCAGCGTCTCAGATGATCTGTTCTGAATACAGATTGAAAAGGTATGGAGACAAAATACATCCATGACAAACCAGATTGTTTATTTTTGAACCATGTAGTGTCTTCTTGCTCTGTTCTGATGACTGCCTCTTGGTCCAAGTATAGGTTTCACATTAGCACAATACAAAAATCAGTTGGATTTCTCTATAGTGACAAAGAGAATACAAAACTGGAGCTAAGAATAACAATACCCTTCACAATAGCTAATCACAAGATAAAATGTTTGGGAGCAAATATAATTAGAACCATAAAGGATCTATTAAAAAATTACAAAACATTACTACAAGAAACACAAAGAAACCTGGAGAAGTGGAAGAATATCTCTTGCTCATGGATAGGAAGACTTAATGTTTTGAAAATGTCAATACTACCAAAGGCAATTTACACTTTCAATGCAATTCCAATACAAATACCAATCCCATTCTTCAACGTGATGGAAAAAGCCATTTCCAGCTTCATTTGGAATGGAAAAAAATCCCTGAATAAGCAAAGAACTACTTAAAAATAGAAAAAAAGGTAGGAGGCATCTCACTCCCTGATTTAAAATCCTACTACAGCATTGCGGTAACTTAGACAGCATGGTAATGATACAATGACAGACACATAGATCAATAGAATAGAATTGAGAACCCAGGAATCAGCCCATCTATTTATGGTCAACTGATTTTTGACAAGGAAATGAAGCCAGTTAAGTGGGGAAATGACAGCCTTTTTAACAAATGGTGTTGGCAAAATTGGAAAACTATCTGCAGAAGACTTAAGCAAGATTCATACCTCACTCCATATACAAAAACCAGCTCAAGGTGGATCATGAACCTAGGACTAAAACCAAGGACTATAAACTTCATTCAAGAAAAGCTCGGAAGAACTTTAGTAGTCCCAATCAACAACATAAACAGTCTTCCAAGTATCCTGAAAAATCTACAACCAGGAGAAGGTAAAATAGATGAATGGGACTTTCTAAGAATCAAATCCCTATGCACATCCAAAAACTTCTCCAACAGGGTAAAAAGGGAAGCCACAGACTGGGAAAAAGTATTTGGTAATGGCATGTCAGGTAAGGGACTTATATCTAGAATATACAAAATACTTGAGCTCCACAATAAGATAAAGGTAAATAATCCAATTGAAAATGGGCACAGGATATGAACAGATACTTCACCAAAGAAAACATTCAGATGGCCAACAAGCACATGAAGAAACGTTCAAAATCCCTAGCTCTAAGAGAGATGTAAATCAAGACAACTATGAGATAGCATCTCACCCCAGTAAGACTAGCAAAATTTAACAGAATATCAAGCAAAAAATGCTGGCGAGGTTGTGGAGAGACTGGAACCCTTATTCACAGTTGGTGGGGGTGCAACCACTGTGGAAGGCAGTATGGCGCTTTCTAAAAATGTTGCAAATAGAGATACCATTTAACCAATCAATTCCCCTACTGGGAATATACCCAAAGAGACCATAACTGATATCCAAGCAGATATATGCACACCCAAGTTTATTGCGGTTTTGTTCACAATAGCAAGGAGTTGGAAACAACCTAAGTGCCCATCAACAAATAAATGGGTAGAGAAGCTGTGGTATATTCACACAATGGAATACTATGCCGCATTGAAAATCAAGGAACTCATGCAATTAAAAATGGGTGAGCCTGGAGGACATT
>NW_006399948.1:2199102-2202046 GCF_000299155.1 Elephantulus edwardii
AACAACAACAACAACAACAACAGTGGAGCAGTACTGTATGTGACGAAATCATTACAATTATTTTTTTTTTGAGTGTAGGGACCAATTTGCTGACCATATAAGTATTGGTTTTATATTATATATGTTTTTATGGGGACAATTCTGCTTTGCGTAAAGGTTAGACACAGCTATCTCCTTGCCACTTGCTTCATCCCTTTATACGGTGATTATGTACAATACAAGTTATAGAGTATTAAACAAAATAAGCACACCCATGATTGAGAGGAGACCTTGTTCAGCTTGGAAATTACTGTATTGTGACAGCAGTGTGGTGCAAAAGGACAAGCAGAGATACTAAGTCACAAAAGGGCAAAACAGCAGTAGTGGAGAAGAAGCTCAAGCACCTTTCCCCATTATTACCTCAGACAAAAGTCTTTCCCTGAAGCTGGTACATGAGATTTGGACTTATATCCTCCTAAACATGAGACAAGCTTCAGTATGAGGAATCAGTAGCAGTGTGTGGTACAAGACATCACAGAAGTGACTTGTGACCTAAGCAATCATATTAAGGAGTGGCTGGGTAAGGAAGATGCTGGGATTTGGACTTACATCCTTCTAAACGTGAGACAAATATTAGTATGAAAGACCAGTAACTTTGTGTGATGCAAGGCATCACAAAAGTGACTTATGGCCTAAGCCATCATATTAAAGGGTGGTTGGGTGAGGAAGGTGCTGGACTGGTAGATAGGAATGGAAGGGATGCTTATGTAAGAGGGAAAGGAAAATGACACATGCATTGGCAGGTGGGGAGCTTGGGGGACACTAAATATATTGGTTATTTCTGTAAGGGAAGTATCTTTCATCTGCTACTTTAGGTAAAATGCTTGCCTGACAGATACTGTTTTAAAATTAAGCATCCAAATTAAGACAGATTAGGAAGGACTGGCCATCCACTTTCTAAATATAACAGGCCTTCAAAAGCCCTATATAAAAGAGAGCACATTTAGAGTAGACTAGCAGATATGGCAACTGAGGCTGAGCCCTCAAATTTGGAAGTACAAAGGAGAGGAACAGTAAGCAGAAACGAATGATTGGATGTGGAAGGTGAGAAGCAGAAATGTAGCAAAACTGGACAGCATTAAGAAAGAAATAAAATACATTAATAGTGACATATTAGGTATTAGTGAAATAAGATGAATTGGCATGGCACATTGTGAATCATATGATCTACTATGCTGGAGAAGATAAGCTGAGAAAAAATGGAGTCACTTTCATAGTTTAAAAGGCCATTTATAGATTCATCTTGAAATACAATATTGTGAGCCACAGGATAATACCCATACACATACAAGGAAGACCTTTTAAGACCAATAGTATTCAAATTTATGCACCAACAAGCATAGTCAAAGAGGAGGAAACAGATGATTTCTACTAATTTGACAGTTAGAAATCAACTGAACATGTAACCAAGATGAGTTAATAATAATGGGTGACTGAAATGCAAAAGTTAGGAACCAGGAAGAAGGATCAGTAGTTAAAAACATAGACTTGGTGACAGAAATGAACCTAGTGATAGAATAATAGAATTCTTCACAATCAATGATTTATTAATTGAAAATATATTTTATAAGAAAAACAAATACAGGCTATACTATTTTATCTGACAGTATAAACAGGAATCAGAACGATTATATCTGTGGAAGAAATCATTGGAAAAGTTCACTATCAGCAGTAAAAATTAGGCCAGATGTGGATTGTGGAACAGACCATCAAATACTCATAGACAAGTTCAAGTTAAAGCTAAAGAAAGTTAAATCATATCCACAGGAATAAAAATTTGAACTTGAATCTCTTCCACCTGAATTTAAAAATCTACTCAGGAAAGGGTTTGAGGCCTTGAACACTAATGAATGAAGACAAGGTGAGCTGTAGGAGGATATCAAGAACATAATCTGTGAAGAGTGCAAAAGGTCATAACAAATACAGAGGAGGAAAAAAAGGCTGAGGTGGATGTCAGAAGAGACTTTAAATATTGCACTAATACGTCAAGGAACCAAAGGAAATGGAAGAAATCATAAAGTTAAGGAGCTGAACAGAAGATTGCAAAGGACATCTCGGGAAGACAAAGCAAAGTATTATAAATGAAGTGTGCAAAGAAATAAAGTTGGAAAATCATAAAGGATCTACTGACTTGGTATTTCTTTTGTGTGTGTGTGTGTGTGTGTGAGTGTACCGTCAAATTAGATCTGACTGGTACAGGAGGAGATTGTCCCTCCTTTCCCGGCAGAGCATCTGGTGGATTCGAACCGTGAGCCTCTGGGATTGTAGTTGCAGCTCCTTGCCACTAGGCCACCAGAGCTCCCCTGACTTGGTATTTCTTAAGCTGAAGGAATTGGAGAACAAATTCAAGCCTCAAGGAACAATAGTTAAATATGCTATACACAGAATATTGAATGATCTAGGAATCATCAAAAGAAGATGGAAGGCGTACACCGAGTCACTATACTCAAAATAACTGGCT
Organism: Elephantulus edwardii; assembly: GCF_000299155.1. Taxonomy (NCBI): domain Eukaryota; kingdom Metazoa; phylum Chordata; class Mammalia; order Macroscelidea; family Macroscelididae; genus Elephantulus; species Elephantulus edwardii. Next base: position 2,201,603 of record NW_006399948.1, read on the forward strand.
AAACTTCGTCTCAATACTTGGGCATATTGCCAGGAGGGACCAGCCTTTTGAGGACATAATGCTTGTTATTTGAAAGGCGGAACCCCTCTGACAGAATCCACCAGCAACTCCAGGGAAGAATGTTGGGCAAGTTCCCATGCAATTGATAGCCTCCAAAAAAATGACAGGGAGGACAGCTGTGAGTCTGTTCTGACTTGATGGCAATTGAGTTTGAATCAGTGAGTGAGCAACTCAGCACTCTTCTCATTCTGGAATAAGTAAAGGTTATTCCTTTTTCCTTAAATAAAAGATATTTCACATTTTACATAGATTGAGTTGCTTACAAAAAGCTTTGCTTCAAAGATTTATTTTCAAGGCTGACACAAATTTTTACCACAATGATTGTACTATTATTAGTTTTTGAAAATTAAAATATTTAATTTATATAAGTACTTATTCATAAAA
>NW_006399948.1:2202146-2207550 GCF_000299155.1 Elephantulus edwardii
CGACGGCACATAACAACAACAACAATAATTGATTTCAACTAATGGTTTGCAATCAGTCTGTTGGCTCATAATCAGAAGGCTAGCAGTTCAAAGTCACAAAAATTTTCTGTGAATGAAATGTATGACAGTCTGCTATAATAAAGATTAACGCTTTGGAATCTTAAGAGGTAATTTTTACCATTTTGGAATTTTAAGATACAATTCTACTGTTTCTTTTAGGGTCACTACTACTTAGGATCAATTCAATAACAATAGATGTTTTGGTGGCTAAAATGCTTGCAAGTAGTTTCTAGAAACATGTTTTTGTTAGCAAGTGTCTGGGAGGTAATAATAAATGGTAATAAACGGTAACACACTGTACTAACTTCAAATCTGCCCAAGATTGTCTGGCAAACAATTCCTGTGTGTCTCCTTAAAATTAAAAAAAAAAAAAGTTGAAAACGTATCGAGTACAGTTCTCTTCTGACACAAATGGAGTTTCTATGAATGAGAATAAACTCAATATCAACTGGTTTTCTTCATTCAGTATACAATATCAATCTTAGTTTCAATGATATGTTAATTGAAGTCAAATATATGATAAGCACAGATAACAAATTATTTGTTGGATATAGTTATTTAATTTTAATTCTATAAAATTTTATAATGATGAACATGGGGGACCATTATAAGGGTCAAAAACCAAGGAAAAAAATCCTTCAGATATACACATACAGGTTAAGTAATATTTTATAATAGCCAAAGTATAGATTTACGTGTCAAAAATGCTCATATTTTTAAAACCAATCCCAAACTTATTGCAGTTGAATTGATTCTGACTCATATCAAATATACTAGAGGGACAACTCTTCTGTAGAGTCCAAAAGGCTTTAAGCTTTACAAGAACGGCTACTACATCAGTTCCCAATGAGTAGTTAGTTAAGCCAAATCACTAGTCTTTCAGTTAGCGGTCAATTGCTTAAGTACTGGGCTACCATGTCTCTTTTATTCATAATTACATATTTAAACATGGCATTTTATTGTTGGAACCATTAAGCCAATTGAGACAGAGTGACAGAGTAGAACTAGGTAATAATATTTATGGAAACATCTCTACAGGGTTTTGCCCCATGATGTTTGTAATCAAGTGGTTAAAAATGATTTACCAACAGCAACAACAACAAGGTTTTAGTCAAGTCCAGTTCCTTGAGATGTCTAATTCTAATGTTCCTCTTTTGCTGTTGGCTGTTGTTTGTGGCCTGCTTATGCTTCTCCATGGTGACTGCATTTTTTTTCTCCCATCTCCCAGTGTTTGTTTCTTGAGGACAATGGGATGTCAAATCTCATCCACATACTTTGAGTCTCACTCACTTTCTTTTTCTGTGCTCTCCGTCTGAGTCTAGCCAGATAAGTGTTCTATTTAAAAAAAATATGTAATTAGATTGGAACTATTAGATTATTCGAAGGTAATCTTCATGGTTTTGAAATTCATAACCATCAATACATTTGTGGAGTTTGTTTTCATGTGACTAGTTCAACAGGTTACAGGGACTAGGGGTTGTTGCTTTAGAGCCTCATTCTGCCATTCATCGTCTTGCCGATAGGCCTTCTGGTCATAATTCTACCACAGTTGTTCTTGTCAAGGTCGCCAATGACCTCCATGTTCTCTTGATCATTGTTGTCCATGTTATTACTGAGTCCACTTCTCGGAAACCATCTCTCTTGGTGCTTCTATTGCACTTTCTATTGCTGGTTTCTTCCTTCTTGTATTATCATCTACTCATGACCACTTGGGAAGCTCTGGTGGCTTAGTGGTAAGAAGCTGTGTTGCCATACCAAAGGAGCACAGTTCAGATCCACCAGCTGCTCCATAAGAAGAGGATGGGCAGTCTCCTCCAGTGTGATTAGCAGAAGGATCAGCTGTGGGTTGATTTTTGCCTCCACAACATATACCAACAACCTGACCTCTTGGTTTTTCTCTTCAGTGACAAATCATGGTCAGCTTTGATACTTAAACTTTTCCTCCCTCCTTACCTCTACCATGTCTCAGGTCTCTGTTCCTTTTTTTTAAAATGGGTTTTGCCTATTTGCATATAAAATAAATATTACTTGTATTTCATATAAAAATTATTTACCTCAACTCATAGCTGTTAACATGGACTGACTCATACTTGACATTCCAGTGGGAATTCTTTAAGCTTTAAATTGCATGGGAGGCAGTTGCACATCAATATCCTTCAGAGACATGGATGAATTTTAACTGTAAGAAAGGCACCACCTTTTTTGGGTCAGCAGCAAAACTCTGTACAGAATGCATGGCCAGAGTTTCCTTATACATACCTATATATTATTTTTACTAGCTGTCTTTGACTTGTCCTCAATGTATGGTGTCTGCATGCATAACTGAGCAAAACCTAAGCACCAGTTGAGACTGTACCAAAGTTATTAAAATGTGGTGTTTTAATATTGAAGTCAATTGGGGCACTAGCGTGCGCTTGATCCAAGCCATGGTCTTTGCAATTAGGTGCATGTTTCAGAAAGGTGGACAATGATTAGGGATGATAGAAGGAAAACTGATGCCTTTGAAGTGTGGTACTGGAGAAGAGTATTGAATATATACCACAGACAGCCAGGAAAACAGGCTGCTCCTTGGAGGCAAGGATTCTCACATACTTTGGACACCCTGCAAGAAGGAACCAGTCCTTGGAGAAGGATATCATGCTGGGGAAGGTGGAGGGAAGAGTAAGGAAGGAAGACCCTCAATGAAGTGGATTGACTTAGTAACTGGAGTAATGGGGATAACTGTGTCAGAGACAGTAAGGTTGACTCAGGATAGAGCAAGGTTCAGAGCTGTTGTACAAGGGGTCACTATGAGTCACAGGTGACTCTACAACATATATAAAACAATAATAACAATACATGAAGTAGATTTCCAAGCCTTTCTTTCTAGTTCACCTTAGTTGTAAGCTCTCTGGGTATGTGTTCATTATCAAAATAACATGCAACTCTCAACACAGACTGGTGATGGTTGTACTTGAAGTGTGTTTTATAGAAAGTGAACCTAAGTCTCCTACATAGAATGTGGGAATTCCATAGCTGAACCAATGCTATGATATACTAACACATACACATAAGCATACACTTGATTTCACACTTGTTTTGCTATTTATTAAATATTTATTGCATAAGCTTCTTAACCTTACGGAAGATCAATCTTTGTACTTTCACACATTGCCTGGTAAAGTAGTGGTTAAAGATTTGGTAGCCAATCAAAATATTGTCACTTGTATTTACTGAAAACTAATTTTTAGCCCTTGTAAATTGCTAGATACCTTTCTACGAGACTTTTTCAATAGTTTACATTGGGCCATTGTCTTTCATAATAACTCTTGTTTTACCTATCTGTTTTCCTGGAGAGGAAAAAAGCCATCCCAAGAAATGGAGCAGGCTCAAATAGATAGTCAGTGGCAGAAACAGCACCTAAAAGCAGGCATCTATATTTGCATTCATATTGTTAATAAACTTGCTTTACATGTGCAACGGCATTTATATCCTCATCAATCAAATGTATGTTTTATGTAGAAAATGAGGCAAATGGGAAATCGCTTTCTGAAGTAATCCAACAATGGAAATAATACCAGTAAAAATCAAGAGTGTCTCTACATCTTTGTATAGAGTTCTGAGATATATTTTGTTTATGACAGAAACAAAAAATGGTACTGCTAGATGCTTTAATAATCTTTATTGCATCCTATCTATGAATATTATACTGCATCACTGCCATCTGTGGTGATTCATAAATCACACAGCAATGAAGTCTCCAAATAAATCTTATACTCACTCTCTTCTATTATTGACCCCTTTTATTTGCTGATGCAAGAGCTTTTCCATATGTTGATGCAGCAGTTGTGATCTATGTATCATCATCTAATAGCATTTTCTATAAATCAATACCCTTTACTCCTTCATGATTGTCCTGCAGAATGAATCACTCACTATGTGCTTGTTTAAGCACCATTGAAAGGTTAGGTGTGTAAGAAGCTTGCAATCTCCTCTAGGCTCTGAGGATATTTTTAGTAAACAGTTTGCAGACTATTTACAACTTTGTCCCAGCTTTTCCCTGTTAGTTCTATGGGTCTTGTTAGAAGACAAAGCAGTCTTATTCTAATCATGGTAACATCCAATTGACAGTGGCCTTCTATCTCTGATTATCATAAGCTACAGCTTTGCTCTGCTTTTTGACATTCTCTGTCACCAGAACCTCATGATTACTCATCTTCTATCAGGACCATCTGTTAATAAGTCAGCCAGGAGAACTGATTTGACAGTCATAATTTCCAGGTTGAAATTCCTATCGTCAGCTTTGTGTTTTTCATTTGCCTTCCAGTATGCAGAGCATGTACAATTGTGACAAGATTTCTGTTTCCTTGCCTGCTAGCACAGACAACTGACAGTATTTTGCTGTAAAAGAAGAATTAGAGCAGCTTCTGACTATCATCAGTGCGGATTTCTAATTTTAAGCAGAAATTCCACAGTATACATGGAAATAGATTTCATGTTGTACAGGTTCTCAGTATAATCTCCATTAGAGGTGAGAATCCTATATTTTTAAATAACTGAAGTGAGTGTAGTGCTAAAAAAATAATAGTATATAATTTTACTTCAAAATTAAGCACAGCTTGTGTATCAAACCAGATTTCTTCTGAAACTTCTGTGAAAGCTAAAATGACTAACAATGAATGAAGAAATAGAATATGTCTTTCAAAACTAACAAAATGTAGCCTAGTGACAAGAAGCTGTACTACAATCAATTTCAACGACAGACAGTTTAAGTCTATTGATTGGTGCATGGGAAAAGGATCAGCAAGCTCCCATTTTCTTTATTGTCACTGAAATCCAAGTAGAAGGCCAAGTGTGGAATGATTCTGACTTTACAGCATGCATACATAAAGATTCTCACCACTGGAACAATTGGCAGCATCAGGATGGATGGTGAGGAGATTGAGATTGTTCACAGCTTTAGTTTGCTTGGCTCCATGGTCAACACTCTTGGCACCAGTCACCAAGAAATTAAAAGGCACATTGCTATGGGTAAGTCTGCTGTTAGGGACCTCTCCAAAGGACTGAGGAGCAATGGTGTCCCTCTGGAGACTAAGGTGTGTCTGATACAAGACATGGTCTTTGCAATCACTTGTTATGCATCAGAGTGTTAGACAATGACTAAGGAGAATAGAAGGAGAATTGACGCCTTTGAGCTGTGGTGCTGGAGAAGAGTATTGAGAGTACCATGGACTGATAGGAAAACAAAGAGATTTGTCCTGGAAAGGGTTAAACCGGGTGGCTTCTTGGAGGCAAGGATTCTGAGGCTCCGTCTAACATACTTTGGACATGTTTTGAGGAGAGACCGGTCCTTAGAGAGGGACAT
>NW_006399948.1:2207650-2213747 GCF_000299155.1 Elephantulus edwardii
TTGCTAGGTGCTATTAAGACTCATTGTAATCCTATAAACAATAGATCTGAATCTTGCCCTATTCTACCCTATCTTTACTATCTCTGATATGCTTAAATTAATTATTTCAGTCAGTCCACCTTGGTAAAAGTATTCTTTCTTCTGTTGACCCTTTACCCTTCCAAGCATCATGTCTTTTTCAAGGTTCCACTCCTCCTGGTAACATAGATAAAGTATGTGAGGTAAAGTTTCACCATCTTTGCCTCAAAGGAGTACCCTGGCTTTACTTTCTTCAAGACACATTTGTTTGCTCTTTTACCAATCCATGGGATATGCAGTTCTCTCTCTAATAAGAGGATATTATATTTCATAATCATAGATGTGCTATGTTTTACAGGATCCTAAGCAAAAGTCATTTAGGATAAGCTGTTTATCTTTTTCAATGTATCTTTTAGATAGATCATTTTACATCATTTGAAAAATATAGTTCTTGAAAGCCCAACTCATGTGATATTTGTTTGTTGTTATTGTTGTTGTCATGTGCTGTTGAGTCATCTGCAACTCATAGCTACCCTGTATACATTAGTTCTGAAACCTGCCCTGTCCTGAGCCAATCTCAGTGACTCCTATACACCTCCTCCCATTGTCTTAGTTACTGTATCAGTCCATCTTAACTGGGGTCTTCCTCTCCTGTGCAGTCCCTCCACCCTTCCAAGCATGATATCCCTTTCCAAGGATCAGTGTCTCCTGGTCATATTCCCAGACTATGTAAGACAGAGCTCCAAAATCCTAACTTCCAAAAAGAAACTTGGTTTCACTCTCTCCAAGACAGGTCTGTTTGTTTTCATAGCAGTCCATGGTATGTTCAGGACTCTTCTCCAGCACCACAATTCAAAGACATCAATTTTTCTCTCCTCCTAAGTCATTATCCAGCTCTCTGATGCAAAGCAAGTAACTACTAAGACCATGGCCTGGAAGAGGCACTTCTTAGTCTCTGGACTGACACTGTTGCTTTTCAGGACACTGAAAAGGTCCCTGACAGCAGATTTACCTAATGTAATTCATCTTTTGATTTTTTGACTGCTGGTGTTAAAAATGTTGATTGGTGAGCTGAGTAAGCTGTAACTGTTACCAGTCTCAGTCACTTCTCTATCATCATGGTGCTGCCAATAGGCTCAGTGGTGATAATCTTTGGCTTTTTTTATAGTTTTAAACAATTTTATGTTTAAAAAGAAAAGAGAAAGGGAAGGAAGAAAAGAAAACACCCCCAACAAGGGGGAAATTTTTGGCTACTTGATGTTGGAGTTCATTCCATTTTGAAGACTTGAGTCCTTGATATTCTGCAGCAAGCACTTCTGGTCCTCCTCACTTTCAACAAGTAGGGTTGTATCATCTGCATTTATTCCCATTTAAAAAAAAAGTTGACCTCACAGTATGAAAACTATCAAACAATATTACTCATATCATATCACACACAAGCGAAATCCTGCTGAATATTATAAAGAAATGACTGGAACAGTACATTGACAGAGAAATACCAGAAATACAAACTGGGTTTAGGCCATGGCACTAGAGATATTATTGTCAATGTCAGATGCATCTTGGCAGAAAGAAAACAGTACCAGAAGGATATCTATCTATGTTTCACTGACTATGCAAAGGCATTTGACTGTGTGGATCACAACAAATTGTGGTTAACCTTGCAGAGAATGGGAATCCCAGAACACTTGATTGTGCTTACGTGAAACCTGTACTTGACCAGTAAACAGGAAAAGAGAACAGGGAAACACTGCATGGTTCAAATCAGAAAGGGAGTACATCAAGGATGCATCCTGTCTCCACATCTTTCCAATCTCCATACAATAACAGATTATTCAGGAGGCTGGGCTTTATGAGAAGGAAGGAAGCATCAGAATTGGAGGAAGACTCATTAACAATCTGCATTATACAGATGATATTTGTAAGAAATTATTTTTTTCTATTGCTAAACAGACTGTCTCAGAAAAATAATAATTGCTTGTTTCAGCTTATTATGAGGATGCAAATATAGATATAGAAAATAGAGAAACTTGCTGGTCTGTAACACCAGCTCAAAATAAAAGCTATGTTCAATCTTGCATATAAAATACATAGGAAGTCCCATTTCTTAAATGGGATTGTTGATGTTGTTGTTGTTAGTTGGCATCTAGTATGATTAAAGTGACACTATGAAAAACAGACTTGAATCTGTCCTATCCTGTGCCAAACTTTCTTTCTGTAACACTCAACCTATCCAACCATGATGTCTCTTTTCAAAGTGTAGCATCTCCTGGCACCATGCTCAAATTAAGTGAGAGAAAGTTTTGTCATCCGTGCCTCCAAGGAGATTTCTGGATGTATTTTCTCTATGTTTGTGTTTTGTATTTTGTTTGTTTGTAGTTGTTGTTTTGTTTTCTTTTGGGTTTTGGCAGTGCATTTAATACTCTTCTCCAACACAACATTCCAAAGGCAACAATTCTTCTTCTATCATTCTTATTCATTGTCTAGCTCTCAGCCGCATACTATGTGATTAGAAATACTATGGCCTGAAACAGGCACAGCTTAGTCTTCAAATGGGTATCATTGCTTCTCAGTAATTTGAAGTAACCCCTGACAGCAGACTTACCCAATGCAATGAGTCTCTTGATCTCCTGACTGCTGGTAACAAGGCTGTTGAGTGTAAATCCAAGGAGTAAAACTGTTGACAACTACTGTCTTTTCCCTATCTATCTTAATGACTATTACTTGGAATACGACATCATGTTCAGAAAGGTGGAGAATCAACAAAAGAGAGTAGAAAGATTGACAGTTACTGCCACCATGAGCTCAAGTGTGTGAGAGATGAACACGATGGCATCAGATTGAGTGTTTCTGTGATTCATAATTGACTTGATGGCACCTAACAACAAGAACAATTATATGTCAATTTTAAAATGCAACACAAATTAATGCTTTGCTTTTTATTCAGTCACAGTTTTAGTATAAAATCAAAGAGAAACAACTGATTTCATTGTATATTTTGAAATTCTTTATCTTGTGATTTATTTACAAGTGATGTTAAGAAAAGGTATTTAACTTACTTGACTTATTTATCATCTTTATGAAAAATGTCTAAATGAATTCTTCCTTAGTTAAGGAAAAAGCTAAATTAGATTGTATATAAAGTGCATCAGAAATGTCAGTTATTTCTTCATTTGTCTGTTGACCATCCAAATGTCTTCCTCTGTGAAAAGTTTTTCCATGTCTTTTGCTCATTTTATATTTGGTTTATTAGTCTTTTTTTTTCTTGAGGTCCAGGACCATTTTGTAAACTTTTGTTGTGAAAATCTTGTCTGAGATGGTATTTCCAAATGTTTGTTTGAAGTCCGTAGATTTTCTTTTCACTGGCAATAAGAGATATGAAAATCAAGACCACAATGAGATATCACTCTACCTAGTAGCAGTGGCAAAGTTTAGTAGGGCAGCAAACAATACATTCTGGAGAGGATGTAGAGAGGTAGGATCTGTCATAAACTATTGGGATTGTAAAGTAATATAAAGACTCTGGAAGACAGTTTGTCATCTACTCAAATAGTTGAACATAGAAACTCTATATGACACAGATATTCCACTATAGGAATATACCCCCAGGGAATTAGAACTGAGATAGAAATGGAAATCTGTACACCAATGTTGATAGCAGCATTATTCACCATTGCAAACACATGGAAACAGCCCAAATTTTCAAATACTTGAATGGATTTGGAAATTGTGGTACATTCACAGAATGAAATATTATGCAACACTCAAAAATACTGCAGAACTTAGGAGAAACTGGAGAGCATTATGCTGAGTGAACTTATTCAATCTCATTGGACAATTACTGCCTAAGACTATTGTTATGAAAACACAAGGAAAACTAGTAAAACATATATGGGAATCGAAGAGAGGAAGGCATGGGAGCAGAAGGGTAAGGACAGGTAAAGCTCCCTTAGAGTGCACTAAGGACAATTATTTTAGAAATATGCTGGAGAAATATCTGTATTAAGATATTGTCTTTTTTGTTTGGTCAGTTGTATTTGGTTATTTTGGGTTTTGTTTTGTGTTTTTTACTCAATACTATTTTCAATTTTGGTTCCATGTATCTAGGTTTTACACTGTGGTTTTCCTACCAATTGAAGAGCCTTAAAATCATAACAAAGCAGGTTTTAAAAAAGATGACATCTCAGAGTCTAACACTCAGTAAATTCAGTCAGTTTATTCAAACATTATGCTTTCCAAACTAATGTATGTTGCACATATAAAATAAATCATGGATTTAGGGAGAAGTTGAAGTGTTGTCAACTGAGCTGTAAATGCTTCAATGTAATAAACAGTGTAATGGAATAGAAATGACTCCATAGTTGAAGATTTCAGTTCAGGAAATCTGTTTGGGGATGGGGGAGAAATATTCCCTGATTTAGGTAAGGGAGAAAAGCAGACACTGTATTCCATTTTAACAATGAAGATAGTCTAAAAGAAACAGCGTATATGTACTAGGATTGTCAGTGTGACAGATGGTTAGATTGTATGCAATAAAGTGAAAAAAAATATTTTGATGAGAAAGAGGATGGATCTGACAGCTCACAAAACAGAATCCTGGGCAGCACAAATGAAGTAACATAATTGAATGTGAGCTAAGCTGATGCATGGTTAATTTTTCACAGCCCAAGGCAACATAGGATGAGCCAGGGAAAGGAGTGTTAACAGGTTTGATGGAAAAAAGAGGCAGAAGAAGGAAAAGAAAAGAAAAAGAAAGGGAAGTCAACATCCTATCACAAGTAAATTACTATTTTCAGTACCTGAATTTAAAATGCACCTGAAACTAACAATTTTAAGTACACTAAAAATATAATTTTTGAAGAATACAAGATTGTATTTAAATAACATTATACTTTCTCTAAAAATATAGCACCTTTTAAAGAGAAAATAAAATTTTCTTACAGTCAAGAAAAGAATAATTAATGCTCTTTCCTGAAAAATCTTGGGAATTAATGACTATGTAACAGTACAAGTTGGTCTTTCTGACGCAGGTAGTTGACTTAGTCTTTTCCTGGAACTATAACTATTATCATAGGATATAATTCTATTTTCAACTAAAGTGTAAAGTGACTGATTTCTTTAGAAAATTAATAAACTGAATGAAAGATATAGTTTCCTTCAATATGGGATGCTAGTTAGATATTATCAAACACAACTTCTAAATTGTTTTCATATTGATGAAATCTCAATTTTAGGTTGAAAATAGATATATTCCTAAAACTCAGTATTTTGAAACCTGTAGCACTTACTTGTCATATTTCAATTTGGAATATATAAAATATATTTGAGTCTTCCAAGAAGTAACTTTAAAATCTGAAAGCTTTTTAATTAATATATGTTAGTTTGATTATATTCCTTTTGAAATCATAATGAAATAAATTTAGAAAGGTTTCTAAACACAAGCTAAAATTAAATAAAAATCTGTTTATCACTGTTCAGACTGTTAACGTTTGAATAATAAGTATATTATGCTAGTATTTTATGCCATAAATAATCAGTTAATGAAATAATAAATAACAACTTGTGAATGTTTATCCCTGATATGATTCACTGAGGAATTATATCTACACATAAGCATTGTGCTTATATATATATATATGCACATTTTCACACAATATTGTATGTAATTATGAAGGACTGTATCCATGTCAAATAATTGACTTATTTGAGCTAGAAAATAACAATTTTCCATTCTAAAAGTCAAATGGGAAATGATCTCATATTTTCAATATTTCATATTAGTGTTAAAATTATTCATTCTTCCATGATTTATAGTTTTACCCCCATTCCGTCGTTCTTCACCATTTGACTTTTTCAACATCCACAATTTTTTCAAGATATTTGAGAGTAAATATATATCAAAATTTTAAATTATTACAAGGTAGTATTCCTTTATTATTGGAACAGTTGTAAGCAGACACTGGTGATTGGGACATGGAATGCGAGAACCATGAATGTAGGAAAATTAGATATTGTTAAAGAAGAAATGGAACACATAAATATTGACATACTAGGCATTGGTGAGATGAGATGGACTGGC
>NW_006399948.1:2222642-2224079 GCF_000299155.1 Elephantulus edwardii
TTCAGTGATGGATAATCGGGATGGGAGTGTCAGAGACAGTGTGATTGGCACAGAACACAGCAGAGTTTAGAGCTGTTGTAGATAGGGTTGCCATGAGTTGCAAGCGACTTGATGGCACATAACAACAACATTACAGCATGCAACAACACAACAACATACATATATAGTGTGTGTGTGTGTGTGTATGTAGTGAGAGACAGATAGATACACAAACACACACATATGTTCTCAAATATGTTGTTATGTGCTGCCGAGTCACCTGCAACTCCTAGCAACCCTATGTACAACAGCCCTAAACCCTACTATGTCCTGTGCCAATTTTATTGTCCCTGCTACACCTACCCCCAATACCCTAGAGACTGAATCAATCCATTTCATTGAGGATCTTGGTCTCTTGGCTGTCCCTCCACTCTTCAAAGCTTGACATCTCTCTCTAAGGACTGATCACACCTCACAACTTATCCAAAGTATGTCAGACGAACTTTCAGTATCCCTGCCTCCAAGGAGCAGCCTGGCTTCACCTTCTACAAGATGAAATTATTTGTTGTCCTAGCAGTCAATGGTATATTAAATACTCTTCTCCAGCACCACAGATCAAAGGCATGAATTCTCATTCTATCATCCCTAGTCATTGGACAGCTCTCTGACACATAGCATATGAATGTAAATTTCATAGGCTATATAAGGCACACAGTTAGAGAGGTCCCTGACATCTGACTTTCCCAAAGCAATTTGTCTTTTAATTTTCTGGGTACTGGTACCAAGACTGTTGATTGTAGAGCAAAGCAAACTGGAGCTGTTGGCAATCTCAATCTCAATCTGTTCACCAGACCTTGATGTGCTCACCAAGTTGTGCCAAGAAATCTGGAGGACAACCACCTTGCCAACTGACTGGCAGATATCTATATTTGTTCCCATTCCAAAGAAAGGTGATCCAACAGAGTGTGGAAATTATTGAACAGTATCATTGATATCACATACAATCAAGCTTCTACTGAAGATTACCCAAAATGACTGGAACAGCACATTAATAGAAAACTGCCTGAAGTGCATGTTGGGTTTAGAAGAGGCCATGGTACTAGGGATATTGTAGCTAATGTCAGATGGATCTTGGCTGAAAGCAGAGTAAAAGAAGAATATCCATCTATATTTCATTGACTATGCAAAAGCATTTGACTGTATGTTGTTGTTGTTATGTGACATTGAGTCGCTTGTGACTCATAGCGACCCTATGTACAAGAGCCCTAGACACTGTTATATCCTGTGCCAACCTCGCCATCTCAAACACAGTCATTCCCACCACTCCACTCACAGAATTGAGCAATCTCATCGAGGGTCTTCCTCTCCTGCGCCATCCCTCCACTCTCCCAAACATGATGTCCCTCTCCAAGGACCAGTCCCTCCTTGCAACATGCCCAAAGCATGTCAGACGAAGCT
>NW_006399948.1:2226669-2239753 GCF_000299155.1 Elephantulus edwardii
GATTCCCATTCTTCTCAGAGTCAGCTACAGCTTGTTGTGATCCACACAGTCAAAAGCCTTTGCATAGTCAATGAAGCACAGATAGACATTCTTCGAGTATCCTCTGCTTTCTGCCAAGATCCATCTCACATTAGCTATAATGTCCCTAGTACCACGACCTCTTCTAAATCCAGCCTGCACATCCGGCAGTTCACTGTTGACATATTGTTCCAAACGTTTTTGGATAATTTGACTGTATAGATAGCAATAAACTGTGGCTTACTCTGACAAGAATGGGAACTCCAGAATATTTGATTGTGCTTATGTGAAATTTATACTTGGACTAGGAGGCAGTCATCAGAACTGAGCAAGGAATACTGCATCATTCAAAATTGGGGAGGATGTTTGCTAAGGATATCTTTTCAGTCTATATGCAGAACAGATTATCTGGGAGGCTCAGTTTTATGAGGAGAAATGTGGCATCAGGATTGGAGGTAATATCATCAACAATCTGTATTATGCAGATGACACTACCTTGTTTGGTAAAACTAAGGAGGACCTGAAGCACTTGCTGCAGAAGGTCAAGGACTTTAGCCTTCAGTATGGACTGAAGCTCAACATCTAGAAAACAAAACATTCTCACCACTGGATGCACAGATACATATGCATATAAATTTGGAGTCTTTTGTAGCACAAAGGGTAAAGTACTTGACTACTAGCTGAAAGGCTGACAGTTTCAATCTCCTCAAAGGTAGCTCAGAAGACAAGTCTGGTGATTACTTCTGGAATGCAACCCCTTAGAAACCATATGGCATTATCTGTACATATGGATTACTATGAGCTGGAACCTATTCAGCAATAGCATTTTAATCTGTATTCATCTGACAAGACTTAAAAATGTGAAGATGTTTTTTAAATTTAAATATTAATTAATAATCAACAGAGATATCAAAGTAAAAATGTTAACAATAAATAATACAGATAGTATCTCTTTTAAGGAACTTGTTATACACTACTTCAAATGTTGCTACAAATTGAGGGCCTTGCCCACCTTGACCACATATGTTAGACAGTGTACAGCTATCTGTCAAGGAAGCTGGTCTCTGCTTGGCGTGCTCATCAGCCCCACCAAGGGAAATTCCAGACTTTAGAAAAAGTGGAAACACACTGTAAACATTCCGATAAAGCTACCTGCAAGAAATGATAGGGTAAAACAGAACTGAGAAGATGCCTGAGTAGAACAGAATTGTAAAAAAATGTATAGACAAGATCTATGGCCAATTCTTCTTAAATTACCTCAAATTGTAGAAAAATAAGGAATACTCTCAAGTCATTCTATGGAGCAAATGCAACCCTAATACCAAAACCAGGCAACGATAGTACAAACATAGAAAATTATAAATCAGTATCTCTCATGAACATAGAAGCAAAAAACCTTAGCAAATCCTGGCCAATATAATCCAACAGCTCATAAAACATTAATTAATCATGACTAAGTGGGATTTAGAAGTTATGCATGGATGACTCAACATAAGAAATCAATGTAATTCATTATATTAACAAAGCAAAGAACTAGAACCACATGATACTGTTAATTCACACAGAAAAAGGCTTCAAAAGGTATCACATTGATTCTTAAATAAAATATACCTGAAAATAAGAATAGAAGAAAATTTCCTCAAGATAGTGAAAAGTTCTTATGTAAAACCGAGAGCTAACATCATTCTCAATGGAGGAAGAAAGAGACACTCATTCCCCTTGTAAACAGAAACCAGATAAGGAGGCCCACTTTTACCACTCCTCTTCAGTATTGTATAGGAAGTACTTGCTAGGACAATATGACGAGAAGGAAATAAGACGCACCCAAATCACGAAGTGGTGGCCAAATTGTTTCTACGAACAGATGATATGATAGTGTACACAGAAAACCCTATGAATTTAAGCAAATACTGTTGAACTAGTAGACCATTTTAGTATACTGGCACGATGCAAGTTCATTCCCCTACAGTAACAAAGGAGACAGAGAAAAGGAAACATACCATTAGTAATCCACAAAATACTACCCCCCCCAAAATAAGATACCTAAATACATGGAAAATATTCCTTGATCATGGATGTTCTCATTGTTATGTACTACAGGGTCACCTGAACTCATAGGGAACCTATGAATGTACAACAGCTCTGAACCCTGTAGTATCCTAAGCTAATTTCATTGTCTCTAACACACTTATCCTCATAACCTCAGTTCCTATGTCAGTTTATATCATCTGGATTCTTCTCCTGTGCTGTCTCTCCACCTTTCCAAAATGATGTTCTTCTTCTTCAAGGACTGGTCCCTTCTGGCAAAATGCTAAAAAGTATGTGAGATGGAGCTTCAAAATACTTTCCTCTAAGGAGCAGCTTGGTTTCACCCTAGTTAAGAACTGTTTGTTCTCTTTGCAGTGCATGATATGTTCAATAGTTTTCTCCAGCACCATAACTCAAAGAAATCAGTTATTCTTCTGCCATCCCTAGTCATTGTCCAGCTCTCTGGTACACAGCAAGCAATAGTAAAGATCATGACATGGACCAAGCTCACCTTTATCTCTAGACTGACATCTTCAGTATTCTGGCACTTTGGGGAAGTCCCTGACACCAGATTTTCCCAGTGCAATTGGTCTTTTTATTTCCTGACTACTGAGGCCATGAATGTTAATTGTGGAACCAAGCAAGCTGGAACTGTGAACAATCTCAATCTCTTCTCCATCTATCATGATATGTAACTCAGTAGTGAAAATCTTTTTGTTTTATTGATGTTGAGCTTTAGTCATATTGAAGACTGTATTCCTTGTCCTTCTGCAACAAATGCCTCAGTTCCTTCAAGCAAGGTTGTGTCAACAGGACAGCACAAGTTGTTGATAAGTTTTTCTCCCATCCTATTGCCACATTCCTCCTCTTAAAGTCCAGCCTCCCAAATTATCTTTTTCACATAAAGATTGTAAAGGTATGGATTTAGGATGAATAGAACCACAACATAGTGAAAAATGACAGTTTTATCACAGGCAATCTACATGTTTAATGCAATCTCAGTGTTGTTACTGTTGTTGTTGTTAGGTATGGTCAAGTATGACTCATAGCAATACTATGAATGAAAGATTTGAACCCTTTTCTATCTTGCGTCATCCTCATACTTCCAGACACCCAACAACCCATTGCTGTTGTCACTACATCAATCCACTTGGTTGAGGGTCTTCTTCACTGACCCTCCACCTTTCCAAACATCATGTCCTTCTTCTAGGAATAGACTCTCCTAGCAATATGCCCAATTGTGTGTGTGAGGTGAAGTCTCATTATTCTTTTGTCCAAAAAGTACTCTGGCTGTACCCTCTCCAAGACATATTTGTTCTTTTGGCTGACCATGGGATGTTCAGTGCTCTTCTCTAACACAAAGCGTTAGTTCTTCATCTGTCATCCTTATTCACTACTAGCTCTCAGATGTACACCAGTGTTTAGAAAGACTATGGACTGAATTGGATGTACCTTAGTCCTCAAACTGACATCACCAATCTTTAATAATTTGTAGAGGTCACCTAACTACACATTTTCCCAGGGCAATGTGTATCCTTGTTTCTCAACTGCTCGTATAAGGATGTTAATTATGGATCTAAGCAAGATGAAGTTGTTGACAGTTTCAATCTCTTCTCCATCCATCATGATATTGTCTCTTGATCTTGTGGAAAGAATCTTTGTTTTCTTGACATTGAGGCGTCATCCATACTGAAAACTGCATTCCTTGATCTTCCGCAACAAGTGTTTCAAGCCCTACTCACTTTCAGCAAGCAAGCTTGTGTCATATTCATAATGCAGGTTATTGATGATGAGTCTCTCTCCAATCCTGACTCCACATTTCTTTTCACAGAAGTTTCTCAAATAATTTGCTCAGCATACAGATTAAATGCAATCTCAATACAGATATAAATTCAATTTTCAAAGAGATAGAAAAAAATAATTTGAAAGTTTATTTCAAAAAGAAAAAGACCTAGAAAAAGCAAAGCCCTTCTGAAGAAAAAGAACAACATAGGAAGTATAGTACTCTCTGATCTAAAAACCTATTACACATTTGTAATAACCAAAATATCTTGGTACTGGTACAATGTCAGGCACATAGACCAATGAAACAGAATTTATAACTTAGATATTAGCTCACCACCTACAATCTGCTCGTGTTTGACAAGGAAACAAAGCCTATCAAATAGGAAAACACAAACTCTTCAATAAATGGTGTTTGTGAAACTGGACTTTTACTTGCAGAAAGCTAAAGCAGGATATACCTTTCACACCATACATAAAAATCAACTCAAGATGGATCGGAAACCTAGGGAAAACCCCAAAATCATAAAGAGTATAAGAGACAAAATGAGACCAAAATAGAATAATAGAATACCTATAGTATATATATATTACTTTAAGTACTTTATGCTATAGTTCTTCTATGTGGCCCCATTTTGTCTCTTATGATCTTCATGATTTTGAGACCAGGAAGCAGGAAGCAGTCCTCAGAATAGCACAAGGAAACATAGTATGGTTCAAAATTTGGAAAGGAATGCATCAAGGATGCATCCTGGCTCCATATCATTTAAATCTATATACAGAACACATCATTCAGGAAGCTGGGATTTATGAGGAGGAATGTGGTATCAGGATTTGAGGAAGACTCCAACAATCTATGCTATGCAGATGTCATAGTCACAACCCTGCTTGCTGAAAGTGAGGGGGACCTGAAGGTCTTTCTGCAGAAGGTCAAGGACTGTAGTTTTCAATATGGATTGAAGTTCAACATCAAGAAGAAAAAGTTTCTTACTCCTGGGCCAATTGGTAGCACCATAATAGATGGAGAAGAAATTGAGGTTGTTAACATTTACAGCTTGCTTAGCTCCACCATCAACACTCTTGGGACCAGCAGTTAGGAAATCAAGATAAATTGTACCGGGGGAATCTGCTGTCAGGAGCCACTTCAGAGTACTGAGAAGCAACAATGTCAGTCTAGCGACAAAGATGCCCCTAATCGAGGCCATGATCTTCACAATTAGTTACTATACATCAGAGAACTGGATAATGACTAAGGATTACAGAAGAAGAATCAAGGTCTTTGAGCTGTAGTGCTGGAGAAGAGTATTAAACATACCATGCCAAGAAAACAAATATGTCTGTCTTGGAGAGGGTGGAACCAAGTTTCTCCTTGGAGGCTAGAATTTTGAAGTTTTGTCCAACATACTTTCGGCACATGGCTAGAAAGGACTGATCCTTGGAGAAGGACATCATGCTCAGAAGGGTGGAAGGACAGCACATGAGAGGAAAACCCTGGATAAGGTGGATAAATAGAGTAACTAGGATGATGGAAGTCGTGTGTCAGAATCAGTGAGACTGGGCCTGGACAGGGCAGGCTTTCGAGCTACTGTACAAAGGCCACAAATGACTTCACAGCACATAACAACAACATGGTATATAGAGGATGGCAAATACAGGCATAAATGCACATCTAACACAGGATAACAGTGATGAAAGGAATCTCCTAAAGATTAAATACATTTGTACATTAAAGACTTTTCCCAATAAGATCAAAATAAAAAGTACTGATTGGGACAAGCATTTGGTAATGCAATTTCAGACAAGGGTTTTATAACAAATTTTTACAGAATCCTACAAAGTTTCCACAAGAAAAGGCTCAAAACTTAATGGACAAAAGCAATGGAAACAGTTTTTATAAAGGAAGGACACCAAATGACCAGTGTGCACTTGAAGAGATAGTAAAAATCATTTGCAATAAGAGAACTGCAAATCAAAACCACAATGAGATACAATCTCACACCAGGTAGCAGTGGCAAAGTTTAAGAGAAGAGCAAGCAATAAATTTTGGAAAGAATGTAGAGGGATTGGAATCCTCATAGACTGTTGGTGGAATTTTAAAATGGTACAACCCCTCTGGAAGGTAGTTTGGTGTTCTTCATAAAGTTGAACATAGGAATGCCCTGTCACCCAACTATTCCATTGCTAGGAAAGTACCGTGAGGAAATCAAGACTGAAACACAAATATAAACTCATATACCAATATTCATAGCAGCTTTATTTACAATAGAAAGAAAAGGGAAACAGCCCAAATATCTATCAACAAATGGACTGAGAAATTGAGAAAGGTTCTTTCACACAATGGAATTATATTATGGGCTTAGTAGCAAAGATTTTTAAAAAAATACTGTAGAATATGGGAGGTGCTGGAAAGAATTATGCTGAGTGAACTAACTCAATTTCAGAAGGACCAATACTATATAAGACCATTATTACAAAAATAAAAGGATTACTAGTAAAATGCATAAAAAATCCAAAAGATAATGGGAGGGATGAGGAGAGCTGAGAGTGGGGAAGTGAAAAAAGCATGTCTCAGAGTTTGATAGGCAGAAGAGGCAGATAAAGGAATTAGGAAAGTTCCAGGGGGAACCCAAAAAGGCAGGGTAATGATTAGCGTGGATCAATCGTGGTTGATTTTATAAAACACGATGCATGATAACAATCACATGAGACACAATATAAATAGAGGAATCTGTGAAACACAATGTATATAAACAAAACATAATGTATACAAATTTTGTATGTCAACCAATGTAAAATAAAAACAAAGTTGTTTCTTTTTTCTGTAGATTAGGGAAATGATAAATTTTTCCACTTTCCAATGAATATTCGGTATATTATCTAAATTTATTAAGAACTCAAAATAAGCCTTTGCACAAACATACAGCATCACTATTCACCAAACCTTAGAGCTTAGAAGAAGTTACAGTTGTATTTGTTTTCAATATCCTCTAATTAATTTTTTATTCATGCCCTAAGTGATTTTGTCTTCAACAAGTATTTTAATCAACCTCTTCCTTTTATGTGTTTATGTTCCACACTTTCTTGAGAACTATTCACATAACCATAAAATTAATCCTACTACGCCTTGACAGTACATTTGAAGTATCTTTCCAATCAAAATTCATTGACGTCATGTAGCTTAAATCAAACTTCTTAAACATAGCTTATTCATCTTGTATACTCAAAAGTATCTCATCTTTCCAGTATGGTAAGTTTGAGACTTTCTAAGAATTTTTTATATAAAAGTTTGTCCCTTATTTTGAAACCCAACTGATTCTCCAAGATTCAATTCAAGCCTTAGCTTTCTATTGTGAACTCTATCCAAATACATCCCTCCTTTCACATCAACAACCAAGATGGAAAGTTTTCTCTTCCAGGTATTCAAATTACGTGGTTGCTATGATGTGTGATGTTAAGTTTATTATCAATTTTCTGCTTGATTATGAATTACGTTCAAAAGGATAAATGTGGCTTAATTAATCCTTGAATTCTCACTATTCTGCATAATTCTCATTATTGCAGTTCATAATTATTAAATCAAGTAAAATACTATATAACCTTTTCAATGCTTGAACATAGGCTATATATCACATTTAAATATAAACAATATATGGATTAATAATTATAGACATGTTTCATGGTCTGTCATATAATTCTGACTAAAATAAGAAGCTGACAAGAAATAGAGATCTAAGTCTGAAGCGCCATCTGACATACTTTGGACATGTTGCAAGGTGGAATCCATCCTTTGAAAGGGATGTAAAGCATAGGAGTGTGGAGGGACAGCACAAGAGAGGAAGATTCTCAATGAGATAGATTGATTCATTGACTGGAGTAATGGGGGTAGGTGAATCAGAGACAATAAGATTGGTACAGGATAGAGCAGGGTACAAAGTTGTTGTACATAGGGTCACTATGAGTCGCAGGTGACTCGATAACACATAACAATAACAACAACAACAAAAAGTCAGAAATGCTCTTAAAAAGGAAATGTTCATTTTAGGCCAAATTTAACAATACAACCTTTGTTAATACAACCAAAGCAAATTTACTCTGTTTCATTTTATTTTTGCTAAAGGAACTTAATCTTGTAACATTATTCATTAAGTTAACATTGCTTTATAGGAGTGATGGTAATGAACAGAGATTCAAAGAAGATTGTAGAAGATAACACAAAAAAAAATAAAAACGTTTGATTTTCTAGTCCAGTTATGTTGACATCTGTACCATTCATTACTTTTTTATCTGTATGAGGCAATAAATCCCCATTTTTTTTGCATAAAAAAATAGTCTAATTCCTTTAGAATGCAATAATCTACAGGAGCTCAATCAATAACAGCACAGTGTCCTGTCTCAGGCTTATAAGAGCAAATTTACAAATGGGACATTTCATAAGCAATGCATAATGTGCTTTTAAAGAACTTCACATATAGATAAATTGCAACTAAGCACGTATCATTTGTGTTACAGTAATCTCATTTTCTGGCAAAAGCAATGAATGTTGTCATACAATTGTGAGTAAAGAAAAAGTAAAGGGATGAACACGGATAGTATCAAAATTCTTTCCAAAAGAATGTAGAGATAAGAAAATAATTATGATGTATTTCATATTTTTTAATACTTGACTGTCAATAATCACAAATACATAATTTTAAGCTTATTTTTATCCAAGCACTGAGGTGCAGCCTTAAAAGATTATGTCTGTCATAAAACTCAGTAAATAAAATGCTAAAAGGTGAAAGTAACATCTAAGAGGCACTAATTTCTTCTTAGCATAATTATACATTTGTTTGATTTATTGGTTCTTCCAGTTTTCTTACTCCCCTCAAAATTTAAGAATTGTTAAGCTTTTAATGTTTTCTTTATTTGTATACATATGACTCAAGAGTGAGCAGATTAAAAGTTTTCTTAAGAATTCCACCTCTCCTCTATAAACTTGTTATAAAAAGCAGTCATATTATCTATCAGCTTATCAAGAAAGACTAGTAATTGTGCTATTTGTTCATTTATTCACTATAAAATAAGTACTCAACTAGATAATAATTTTACAAAATTAAAATGGAAAAAAGGTATAATGGAGTCTTGTGATGAATACAGATGAAAATATCAGGTAAATAATATAGTTAAAAGATAAAGGGGGTCTTTATGTATCTAAAAATCACTTGCTTTTATACTAGTACTGTCTTCTAACACACATTCATCATATTATATTGGGACAATCATGTTCATTCACTAGAATATGAAGGAAGTCCTAAATATAGCAATATAACTCAAATGGATACACTGTTGTTATGTGCAGTTGAGTAGCTTGAGACTCAGAGTGACGTTATGTACAACAGCCCTGAACCCTGCTGAGAAAACCTTATTGTCTCCGACACACCTGCCTCTACTACCCCATTCATCGAGTAAATCTGTCTCATCAAGGGTCTTCCTTTATTGTGTTGTCCCTCCACCCTTCCAAGCTTGGTGTCTTTCTCTAAGTACTGGTCCCTCCTTGCACCATACCCAAAGTATGTCAGACGAAGCTTCAGAATCCTTGCCTTCAAGGAGCAGCATGGTTTAACACTCTCCAGGACAAACCTGTTTGTTCTCTTAGCAGGCCATGGTATATTCAATACCCTTCTCCAGAGCCACAGCTCAAAGGACTAAATTCTCCTACCATTCCTAGTCATTGTCTAGCTTTCTGATGCATAGCAAGTAATTGTTAAGGCTATGGCCTGGATCACACTCCCGAGTCTGCATACTGACATCTTTTTTCTTCAGTACTCTGGAGAGGTGCCCAACAGCAGAAGTTCCCAATGTAATTCATTTTTTGATATGCTGTTTGCTGGTACCAAGAGTGTTGATTGTAGAAACAAGCAAACTGATGCTCTTAACAATCTCAATTTCTTCACCATCTATTGTGAAGCTGCCAATCATTGGGCCCAGTGGTGAAATTCATTGTTTTCTTGATGTTGAGATTAAATCCATATTGAAGGCTACAGCCCTCGACCTTCTTCAACAAATGCTTCAGGTCCTCCTCAGTTTCAGCAAGGAAGTTTGTGTTATCTGCATAACACAGAATGTTAGTGAATCTTCCTCCAATACCAATGCCACACTCCTCCTCATAGAGCCCAGCCTCCTCAATGATTTGTTCTGCAAATAGATTGAAAAGATATGGAGATAGAACACATCCCTGGTGTACATCCTTCCAGATTTTGAACCATGCAATGTTTTCTTGCTCTGTTCTGACCACTGTCTCCTAGTCCAAGTATTATTGTTATGTACCATCAAGTCACCACATAGAGTCCCTATGTACAATAGCTCTGAAGCCTTCTATGTCCGGTGCCAGTCTCATAACTCCAACACATCTAGCGCAATTTTCTCTAGTTACTTTATCAATCCTTCTCATCTGAGGTCTTCCTCTCCTGCATCGTTGCTTCATCCTTCTGAGCATGAAGTTCTTTGCAAGGATCGATTCCTCCTAGTCACATGTCCAAAGGATGTGAGATAGACCTTCAAAATCCTATCCTCCAAGGAGAAACTTAGTTTAATCATCTTCAAGACAGATCTATTTGTTTTCTTGGTGGTACATAGTAGGCTTAAGACTCTTCTCCAACACCATAACTGAAAGGCATCAGTTCTTCTGGCCCAATTATAAATTTCATATAAGTAATACCAAGTGTTTTGAGAATCCCATTCTCTTCAGAGTTAGTTAGCCACAGTATGTTGTAATTCACACAGTCAAAGGCCTTTTAAAAAACTTTTTAAATATTGCTTCGTATTAAAAAAATACACATTTTGTTTCACTTTCCTTCATTTACAATGTTTCAATACAGTTATTCCCATACATTGTTTTTCATAAAATTGACCTCTATTGAAATATGTCTACCATTACCCCATCTTTTCCAGTCCCAAAGGGAACTTTCTCATTTCCTTTATCTTCTCTTTCCACCCATCACATGTGACCCTGTGACTTCCTTCCTCTGTCTCTCTCTCTCTTCTGCTTAGACTTCATACATGTTTATTAGTTATCCTTTTATGTTTTTAATAATTATCTAATTCAGTATTTGTCTTTATGAAACTGAGTTAGTTCATTCATCATGATGCTCTCCAGTCTCTCCCAAGTTGTATAGTATTATTTTTTTAAATTGTTACTCCTGGGTGCTGCATAGTATTCCATCATGTGAATGTACCATAATTTCTCAATCCATTCAATTGTGGTTGGACATTTGGGATGTTTTCATGTTTGTGTGTTTGTGTGATGGTGAATAATGATGCTGTGAACATTGGTGTATAATTCTGTTCGTGTCTCAGTTCTAATTTCCTAAGTGCATATTCCTAGCAGTGAAATAGCTGGGTCATAGGGAATTTCCGTATTTAGCTTTTTGAAGAAACTCCAAACTGCCTTCCAGAGAGGTTTACAAACCCATTAACAGTGTATGAGAGTTCTAACTTCTCTACAGCCTCTCCAACATTTATTGCTCCTTGGTTTTATTATGTGCTGACAAGTCATCTAAGACTCATAGTGACCTTATGTACAATAACTGTAAAGTCTGTCCTATCCTGAGCCAGTCTGTTTCCAGTACACCTATCTCCATTATCTTAGTTACTGTGTCTAGCCATCTCATCCAAGGCCTTCCTCTCTCACGCTGTCCCTTCACCCTCCTAAGCATGTTGTCTTTCACCAAGAACTGTCCCCTCCTGACAACATGCCCAAAGTATGTGAGACAGAGCTTCAAAATTCTTGCCTTCAATGAGCAATATGTATTGACTCTTTCCAGTACAGGCGTGTTTACCATTCTGTTATACTTTGCTATTTCTATTTGAGTGAGTTGGTATCTTATTGTAGATTTGACTTACATCGTTTTTATTGCCAATGATTTTGAATATTTTTTCATATGTTTGTTGACTGTCCATATGTCTTCTTCTGTGAAAAGTCTTTCCATATTCTTTGCCCATTTTGTAACTAGGTTATCAATCATTTTCTTGGGGAAGCCACGTAGTGTTCTGTAAACTTTTGTTATGAGACTCTTGTCTGATATAGTATTGTCAAGTATGTTTCACATCTGTAGGTTTTCTTTTCACCTCACTGGAAAAAACTTTTGATGCACACAGGAATTTAATCTTTAGAAGGCACTCCTATTCATCAATGATAAATTCTAAAAAATCATACACAATATTACTCCTTATAGGACTGAGTTATTTCACTTAGCATAATGCTCTCCTGTCCCTCCCAAATTAGGTGGTCAATTTACAAAATCATTGCTTCTGTGTGCTATAGTATTCTGTCATGTGAATGTACCATGATTTCTCAATCCATTCATTTCTTGCTCCACTTTTGGGCTGTTTCCATGTTCTTGAGATGGTGAATAATGTTACAATGAATACTGGTGTAAAAGTCTTCATTTGTGCTTCAGTTCTCATTTTATTGGGGTATATTCCAAGCAGGGGAAAAGCTACATCATATGGAATTTCTATGTTCAGCTTTTTGAGGAAGCGCCAAATTGCTGTCCAGTGTGGTATCATTTTACAATCCCACCAACACTGTATAAGAGTTCCTATCTCTCCACATCCTCTGCAACATTTATTACTTGCTGTCCTGTTAAACTTTGCCACAGCTACATGAATGAGATGGTATTCATTGTGGTTTTGATTAGTATCTCTCTTATTAAAAGAGATTTTGAGCATCTCTTCATGTGTCCGTTGGTCATCCAAATATCTTCAACTGTGAAAAGTCTTTCTATGTATTTTGTCCATTTTTTAACTGTGTTATCAGTCTTTGTAGAATGAGTATGAAGATCCAAGCAGGGAGGAGGGAACAGAGGGTTGAGGACGAACTGTGGGGGCAGGAGTGCTTAATCATAGGATCACAAAATTTGATGGGTGGCAGGAGGGATGACTGAAGCAAATGGGAAAGATCCAGTGTGAAAAACAATGTATACAAACCTTGTACATAAACCAGCATTAAGAAAACACACCAAAAAGAAACAAAACTCCAACACATAAAAACTTTAAAAAATGAAAGCTTACAGCTAAGAAATCTGGAGAACAACCACTTGGCCAACTGACTGGAAGAGATCTATATTTGTTCCCATTCCAAAGAAGGGTGACCAAACAGAGTGTGGAAACTACAGAACAATATCATTGCTTTCACATACAAGTAAGATTCTACTGAAGATTATCCAAAAATGACTGGAACAACACATCAGCAGAGAACTGCCAGAAGTACAGGCTG
>NW_006399948.1:2240823-2242720 GCF_000299155.1 Elephantulus edwardii
GTGACTGGGGTAATCGTGATGGGTCTGTCAGAGGCAGTGTGATTGGCACAGGATAGAGCAGGGTTTAGGGCTGTTGTACATAGGGTCGCTATGAGTTGCAAACGACTCGACGGCACATAACAACACAACAACAGTGCTTCTCATATTTTTGTATAATTATTTCCAACTCTGTAGATATTTAAACTTTTATGAAGGAAGAATAACATCATGGGAGTCCTTAAGTGGTTGTTGTTGTTGTTATGTGTCATCGAGTCATTTGCGACCCATTGTGACCTTATGTACAAGACCCCTAAACTCCTGCTAATGTACTTGTTTGTAAACCTACAGTGTGGAGGTTTGGTCCACTGCCTTGTCTACTTTCTCTAAATATGCAAATTTAGTGAAGTTTATGTATACATGGATGTGTATTGAAATATCTAATATTAAAAAAAATCACAATACATAGGTTCCCAATGGATTCAAGCATCCAAAATAAATAAGGTTTCATTCCTTTGTACATGGTCAAAGTTTTCATTATTGAAGCTAATTTGACTGCAACTAATACTGTGAAAAGAGAACAGAAAAAGTAAATACACAGAGTCACTGAACAAAAACAAAAATAAACGGTGATACTACCATATGATCAAGAATCAATGGTAATGAAGGAAGAAGTTAGAACTGTACTGAAGACATTGGCAAAAAATTGAGGCCCCAGTTATTGATGGAATACTAGTTGAAATGTTTCACGCAACAGATATAGCCGTAAATATTTTCACTAGTCCATACTAAGAAATTTGGAAGATAACTATCTGGCCAGGTGACTGGAAGAGATTCATATTTGTTTCCATTTTAAAATAAGATGATCAAACAAACAACAAGCAATATCATTACTATTACATGCCAATAAAATCTTGCTGAAGATTATTAAAAATAACTAGAACAGTATATCTAACAGTGATCTGCCAGATAGTCAAGTAGGATTAAGAATAATCTGGGAATGAAGGGTATCATTGCTGATGTCAAATGGATCTTGGCTGACAGTAGATGATACTAGAGAGATGATTTTGTTTTGAGACTTATGTAAAGGCATTAGATTATGTGGATAATAACAAATCATGACTAATACTGAGAAGAATGGGAATCCCAGAACACTTAATTGTACACAGACAAAATGTATACTTAGTACAAGAAACAGTTATCTGAACAAAACAGGGACTTCTGGATGGTTCAAAATCAGGAAAGGTGTCAGAGTTGTACCCTTTCTCCATACTTATTCAATCTGTATGCTGAGGCAATAATTCTGGAAGCTAAATACGTGGATAATAATAGGGCATCAGATTTGCAAGAAGACTCATAAACAACCTTTGCTATGCTATCTTGGTTGCAGAAATTGAGAAAGAGTTGAAACTCCTACTGTAGTATATTAAAGACCACAGCTTTCAAAATGTATTGCTTCTCAGCCTCAAGCAGACAAAAGGTATCATGATTGGACCAATATATCATGACAGAGGAAGAAAAATTGTCAACCATTTAATTTTACTTGGATCCACAATCAACATCAATGGTAGATGACAGTAATGGTTAAGAAATGAAAACAAATAATTTTGAACATTATAATCTTTTAAGCTTAAGGCTAACACTATTAACATTTCCAATCCAGAGATACATGTTCCAATGCAGTACCTATTTTCCAAAAATGGTTTTGATAAGAGGAATGTTATAAATGTGGATACATTTCCACTATTCCTCCTCCATGCCACAATATAGTGTTATTAGCTTGAGCAGTTATAAATCCATTGCCATCCTTAATCTAACTTAATTTTTTGAAATTTAAATTTGTTATTAATTTCGGTGAAAATTTACAGAGGCTTTGGATTTCCATTCATTTATCGTTGTAGATTTGTCCCCTCCCAAGGCT
>NW_006399948.1:2244570-2259745 GCF_000299155.1 Elephantulus edwardii
AACAACAACATATAGCTGAACACTGGGTTATGAATAAGGAAGACCAAGGAAGAATTGATGCATTTGAATTCTAGTCTTGGCAAAGAGAACTGAATATCCCCTGGGCTACCAAAGAAACTAAATAATTCAGTCTTGAAAAAAATAGCGATAGTGCTTCTTAGAGGCAAAGATGGGGAAACTTTGCCCCTTAAACTTCAGGCATGTTATCAATAGAAGACAAACCTTGGAAAAAAGACATAATTCTGGGAAAGGTAGAGGATCAGTGACGTAAAAATGGCATTCCAAGAGACTGATTAACACAGTGACTCTAAGAATGGGCTCAAACATGACTGAAATCGTGAGGATGGGGGAGGATAGAAAAAAAATTCTAGTCCTTTGTTCACAGGGTTGACTTGAGCTGTAGTTAACTTCAAAGCACCTAACATCAATAAAAATGACCATAAACTAATTGAATCTGATTGTTTTTTTTTTTTTTTTGCAAATACTTATCCGCTATCACCTGTCATCTGTGGAATATATTTTCTTTGACAATTGATGCTAGGTTTGTCCATATGCTTTGCTTGACTGAGGATAATATTCCAAATGTGAACAGACCTCAAAATGTGCTTGTCGGAGTTGGCCTATGCACTTTTTCTTCATTAGAACATGACTGAAATAGTCTCTGAATGATGATGATTGTTCAAAGTGAGAGTCAAGTCCAACTGAGTCTTTTCTAGATTCTAACCAATCCATTAATAAACAAGAGATAGATGGTTTTAAATCTACATAATAACGATTTGTGATGAGTATTGTTAGATAATGTCATTGGAGATGTAAGTGACTGGTACACTAAAAAGAGAAAAACATTTCAGTCAACCTCAATAGAACAGAGACTTTGAAAAACACTACATCATAAAATTAACAATATAATTTGGTAAAACAGTTAAAAATGTTAATTCAGTTTTGTATGTATGCAAAGATATTAATTAAAAAATTTCAAATTAGAATGCATAATTAGAGGATAAAGAAGACAGAAGAACAAATATAGACAAAGCTTAGAAATGTCTTTGGTTAAAGGAAAGTAAGAATGCTTTAAAATTTTAGGGGAGTCAAAAGAATTTTTGTGTCTGTTGTTTGCTTTTTTTTCTCTTTGTTAATTCTTTAGTGAAAAAAAACAGATTTAAACATATTCTCAATTAGAAGGAAAATGCAAATGAAGCTGTGTCATTAAGATGCAAGAGAGGGAGCTATTGAATGATGTTAAGCAAATTCCTAAGTTTGTAAGGTTGTAAATGGCATTAACCATACAATAAAGGCCAGAGTATACAAATTCTTACTCTCAGACAAAAGGAAAAGAAGAGATAAATTCAAATGAGATGTAGTTGGCTTATCATATGAATTTGCTGAAATGAGAAAACAGAAAATTACGGCACTTATACCAGAATATTTCTATTCTGCAATCATGGGGTGCAGGAGTTTAATTATAGAAAAAATAATGGAGAATAATGTAGACAAATTCTGTTGAAAATATTATTATCCATTTGAAATTTATGTATAAGAAGAATATTGAGAATTAGCAAAGTTTACAATAAGTGATTTATGATCAGTACTGAGCAAAACTTTGAATAACAAGATAGGATAACTTAAGTTTAGAGATCTATTTTTAATTACTTTTAGGCAGATACCACTATCTTTCTTTTACTTTCATCATTATTCTTTCACTCTTTTAACCCACACTCTTTAGTGAAACTCAATAACGATGTGCCAATGGTCACATTAATTACCTTAGCCTTCAACATTCAGTTGTAAGTGAAAACTCAGGGCTGTGTAATGACAGAATCACAAGGTGGTATATTAGATTATGACTCATCAAGTAATGTTTTAATCCCTTCCCCTTCCTCTCAAAAAAATACACTTCTTATGCACTGTCAATGCTATTTCTATCACCAAGGATATTTTTCCAAATATCGAAATTTCTTCTTTATTTTTAAATTTTTCCATTCCCCAAACCAGTAGTCATGAATACATCTTGTTCATAGCTGATCAATTTCAGAATGTCTTATTCACGGACATTATTGACAACAGCATATGTTTGAATAATAGTTATAAATAACTTTAATTGCAAGTAAAAAGACAGCTAAAAGAGTTTTCTATAAAGAGAAAAGGAATGTTACATGGTTCAAAATCAAAGGATGTATCCATTATCTATACCTTTTCAACCTACAAGCTTAAGAGATCATTCAAGAGGCTGGACTTTAAGAAGAAAAATGGCATCAGGATTTGTGGAAGAGTAATCAATAACCTGATCACTATAACCACTTAGTCATAATTACCTACTCACCATAATCATATGCTGATAACACAAATTTGCTTACCAGAACTGAAGAAAACTTGAGGCACTTTCTATAGAAGGCCAAGGACTGAAGCCTTCAATATGGATTGCATCTCAAAATAAGCATTCTCACTACTGGGTCAATAGAAAATCATTTGGTCTTTAAATATCAGTGCCAATTCATTAAATCGACTTTTGTGACATCTTTTAAATTCAAGACAATAATTAGATATTGAATTCTCAATCTTTTGTTAATTTAATCCAATTTTTTTTCTTGTAAATTTATGTCACTCTTTAAAAATCCACAATTGGTACTGTTAAAAGTATAATAACATAAACTTTAACAGCCTTAAAATTTCCCACATTTTATGAATTTGTTATTTTCATTTATCCCTGCCCCAGCATAAGATTAAACCAATTTTTGTGAATATTCTTAGTGTTAGCTGAAAATGTGGCTTTTTTTAGACATTATAGTTAGCTTCCTCTGGTCTCTAGCTACTTTACTTGCAAGCACATTGTCTTACAAATCAACACCTATGGGAGTAGGATAAGAGAAATAGTGCTTCCCACACTGAGAAGCAAGACTTGAAACAAGCAAGACTTGTGGTGGCAACACTTGAGGGAGACCATTGCAGACCCTGATAAGAGAGAGGTCCTGGTATTGGTGGTGAGGAGAGTTTTGTATTGCTGTGGAGAAACTGTGGCAAGGTGCGACCTGGGGCTTCTTTGGTTTACATTGGCCACAGTTAAAAGTTCTGCTGTTCTTCCTGGATGCCTGAAAGAGAAGCTGACTTATAACTACTCTGAGACAAGTCTTGCTGATGTTTGGGGAAACCAGAGGCTTCTTGAATTTGTGTGGCTGAACTGAAGCCAGAGCCTGGAATAATTGAGGAATTGTGTCTTGGAACTGTTGGACTAAATGTGGACTTGTATTGGGTGCTATCCTTTGTCTCCTTCACTCCCAACTTAACTTCCTTAAAAAAATCCCCATTCTCAGTACCACAAGTGTGAGTCTGTGAGTCAGAAACAAATAAAAGAACCTCTTGCTGTTGGTATGGCTCTAGAGACTCCATAGAACTGGCCTATAAGCTCTTTATCTGCTTTCTGCTCTGAGACAGTGAGAGGCTGTTCTATTCTGACTCTCTCTGGTGTTTTCAGAGAGATTCTTATGGCCCTTTCCTTAATGTCCCATTTCCTCCTTCTAGACATCTGTGGTATTGAACGTAGGGTTTGAACCCACACAACACTCAAAAACATGGCTCTGTAAGTGTAAATTACTTCTGACACCAAAGGTGAAAAAAGGGGGAAAAATAGGAAGGGGGAATTAGAAAGGGAAAAATGGAGAAAACTTGTATCAACCAATAAAAATGCAGGTTTCAGTCCAAGTTCTAAAGCCCAAGTCCTCAATTAGTCCATGCTCTGCTCTCAATTAAGCAGTCAAATCCAAATCATTCTGAACGATTTACCTCAGAGCAGTTATAAGTCAGCTTCTCCTTCAAGGATCCACCAAGAACAGCAAAAACCTTTAACTGTTGCCAGCACAAAAACAGGCAGTTTTCAGGTCACATCTTGCCACAGTTTCAACACAGTAACATCACAGGGTCTTGTTCTTACCAAGATCTTACTCTAGTCACGCTCAAGTCTTTCCACCACAAATCTTGCTCACCTCAAGTCTTGCTCACCTAAAGACTTACTGCCAGAAATCTTGCTGCCCTGTGAAAAGCATTCATTCTCCTATCCTAGTTCCATAGATGATGATTTGAAAGACTATGCTTATTTGAGACACTATGAGGTAAAATAACCTGAAACTAGAGGGGTTTTAACTATGTTGTTGTTGTTATGTGCCGTCGAGTCGTTTCCGACTCATAGCGACCCTATGCACAACAGCTCTAAACCCTGCTCTATCCCGCGCCAACCGCACCGCCTCTGACACACCCATCCCGATTACCCCAGTCACCGAATCAATCCATCTCATAGAGGGTCTTCCCCTCCTGCGCTGTCCCTCCACCCTCCCAAGCATGATGTCCCTCTCCAAGGACCCGTCCCTCCTGGCAACATGTCCAAAGTATGTCACACGAAGCCCCAGAATCTTTGCCTCCAAGGAGTTGCTTGGTTTAATCCTCTCCAAGATGAATCTGTTTGTTTTCCTGGCAGTCCATGGTACATTCAGTACCCTTCTCCAGCAACACAGCTCAAAAGTATCCACTCTCCTTCTGTCCTCCCTAGTCATTGTCCAACTCTCTGATGCATAACAAGTGATTGCAAATACCATGACCTGTATCAGGAACACCTTAGTCTCCAGAGAGACACTGTTGCTCCTGATGGTTTAAAAAAAATAAAAACAAAAAAACAAAACACACCCACTTTTAGGCTAATATCACAATATTCACTCATATAAAATTAAGTTACTTCAATAAATGAAAGTTAATAAAGTTTAATTTAACACTAAAATAAAGCTGAATTTTAATAACAAAGAAAAACTCATTTCTTTTTTATTACGTGTTTGCATATCTTAGGTAAACAGCAAGTAAAAATTTGTAGAATGTTTGAAAAATAACAGAAATATTAATTTTCTAAAGCTCTCTTTATTCTTTAGCAGTATTGTACTTTCTCTCTCAGTAACAGTAAAACTACTTTGAAGTGTTTTCCCAGAATCATTAAAATGTATTGATTAAGACATCTTTATAAAATCCATTTCTCCCTTTAGCCTATCATCATAATTCTTACTATTTCATCTCTGTAAGATTTTTACTGGCAACCTAAACATTTCTTATTCTCTTTTTAGCATTATATCTCCATTTTGACATTATCTATCTATATAAAATTCAAGGGGAAAATCAGAGAAAGGAGAAAAAGAGAAAGTCTTCTGCTAGCATAGTCTATGGAAAGTTGTGCTGCTAGCCAAAGAGTCATGTTTCTCTTCATAGTAGCCTTGCTGTGTGAGCAAGAGATCTTAACCTCCTTTACTATCCTCAAAATCTCTGCTATGCTTAAGCAAAATGTTTCAGTCAATGTGTCATTCTGTCTTGTTAAGAATCTTCTTCTCTTTCTCTGACTTCCAGATTTCCTAGCATGCTGTTTTGTTTTTTCCCCAGGGATTGGTTTCTCCTCATAACATGACCAGTGTATGTGAGACAAAGTTTCACCATATCTGCCCCTAAGGAGCTCCCTGGTTATATTTCCTCCATGACAGACTTGTTTGTTCTTTTGGCAAGCTTTGGGATATCAACACCACAATTAAAATTCTTTTTTCTGTCATCTTTATTATTGTCCAACTTTCAGATGCATGGTAAGCAATTGAAATTGGATGAGTCTTTAGACTGATATAATAATTTCTCTTCAGCACTTTGGAGAGGTTTTGATAAGACATCCTCCCAATGCAACACCAACATGTCTTTTGATTCCTTGACTGTCTGGTACCATGAGTGTAACATGTGGTTTGAAATTATTGACAACTTTAAATCTGTCTTCATTTGTCATGATGTTGGGAGCTTTGGTAACCAAGTAAGAAGCTGTGCTGCAATCCCAGAGACACACAGTAATAATCCACCACCTGCTCCCAAGGAGAAAGGTGAGCAATCTCCTCTTGTGCAATTTACTATCTATGAAAACCTGCTGCAGAATCAGCTGTGAGTTGGTTCTGACTCAAACACACATAACAACAACATCATGATATTGATTGGCCCACAAGTGAAGATATTTGTGTTTCCTTTGATTTTTGATTTAATTTATATCAAAGGCTGCAGTCTGAGATTTTCTGCAGTAAGTGCTTCAAGTCCCCATCACTTCCTGCAAGCAAAGCTGTGTCATTTGCAGAACAGAGGTTGTTGATGAGTGTTTCTCAAATTTTGATGTCAGAATTTCTACACGTAGTCCAGATTCTCAAAAAATATGCTTTCTGTTTCTTGAATTATTTCCACTCAGCATATATTGGAAACTCAGTTGACCTAGTGATAAGGAGCCACATTGGCAATCTTAGAGAGTTATTCAGTGGAGAAAGATGAGCAATCTTCTCCTGTGAAATATACTGAATCTTATAACTCACTGGAGGGTCAACTATGGGTTGGTTCTGCAATAATTTAAGAAAGATTTAAAAATAAGGATAATTGCTTATAAACTTAAAGCAAGGAAGATATGTTATTCCACTTCTGACACCAAATACATCAAAAGATGAAAATGGTACACAGGGGCAGAAGGCCATGAGCATCTCTCTGAAAGGGCCAGAGGGAGTGAGAATAGCACAGAAGAAAGCAGAAAGCAGATAAAGAGTCCATAGCCTCTGCACCCTGGTGTTTCTAGAGCCACGGCAGTAGAAAGAGGGTCATTTATTTGTGGTTGATTTAGAGGTGCAGTACTGAAAATTTGGTTTATAAAGGTTGTAAGTTGAGAGTGGGGGAGGTAATTGAAGTTTTAACCACACAGTTTCAAGACACAATTCCTCAATTAGTCTAGGCTCTGGTTTCATTTCAATAGGCAGTTTTTTCTTTCCATCAAAAGTACAGTCAGCCTCAGAGCAGTGATAAGTCAGGTGCTTCTTCAAGCATCATCAAGAACGGTAAAACCTTTAACTGTTTGCCAGCACAAATGCAAGGAGCCTCAGGTCACATCTTGCCACAGTTTCAACTCAGCAATATTACAGTCTCTCCACCATCATCCACAGGGTCTCACCACCATGGTCTTGCTCTCACCAGGGTGTTGTTCTAGTCTCCCTCAAGTCTTACCTGTTCTGCGTAGGAAGCACTTTTCTCTGTTATCCTAGTCCCACAGGTGTTGATGACTTGCAAAACCATTTGTTTGCAGTTACGGTACTGGAGATGAGGAGAGTAATGTATTATTTACTGATTATTTCAGTCAAGCTGACAGCCAACCACAGCTGATTCTCTGGCAGGTTTTCAGAGGCAGCTAATCATATAGGAGGAGATTGACCTTCCTTCTCCCACATTTCAAGGTGGTTATTACAAGCATACTGAATAGCTATCACTTTTATGATATGGAGGTATGTATGTTTCAAATCTATGAAATATGAAACACAATAAATTAGGTTATTGTATTATAATAAATCTACACAGACTATCTTAGGAGGAATTCCCAAAGATTTTAATAAATGTTATCAGGATCTTTTCATTGTTCTTATAAAATGTATATGTATATTTGATTGTTTCCAATTTTTAAAAAAG
Organism: Elephantulus edwardii; assembly: GCF_000299155.1. Lineage (NCBI taxonomy): Eukaryota > Metazoa > Chordata > Mammalia > Macroscelidea > Macroscelididae > Elephantulus > Elephantulus edwardii. Next base: position 2,252,059 of record NW_006399948.1, read on the forward strand.
AAAACAAAATAAAAAGTATTGTTAAAGATTTATATGAATATGTATTTTGGGCAATAGTAACCACAAAAGTGTAACACAGTAAATTGTTTGCTAATATTTCATGTTGTTGTTATGTGCTGTCAACTGAGTACACACCTAGCAATCCTTGCTCAATAGCCCTGAACCATGCTAGTGGCAAGAAGGCAATCTCAAAGGCAGGCTGTTCAAATCAACTAGTTGTTCTGCTGGAGAAGGATGGGCAATCTCTTCTGGTGTGATAAACTCTCTCTGAAAACCCTGCAAAGGGTCAGTTATGGATTGGTTTCCACTCGACAGTACACAACAAACAACAACAGTATTTCTTACAATCATTAAAAGCTTATAGACCTTGCTTACAGAATAGGTAATGGATGAAAATAAAACAAAAGAGATTTTGTCTCAAGTCGTAATAATGCTTACCTGTATCTTGATATACTGATATAGATATGGGAAAAAATATAGCCATAAGATACACTCTTCCAGATTTAAAGCATCTGGTGTTCTCTTGTGGCATTGGGATCAGAGGATGTTTAATTAACAATTTGCATTATGTGCATGGCACACTTGTTTACTGAAAGTGGAGAAGATTTGAAAAACTTGCTATAGAAGATCAAGGACTATCGCCTTCCCGTCGGTATTGATTACATTTCAACATTAAGGAAACACCATGGGACCAATAGATAATATCATGACAAATAGAGGAAGAATTAAAGTTATCAGTTATTTAGTCTTTCTTGGACCCACAATCAATACCCTTGGTACCAGCAGTAAGGAATTAAGGAAAAGAATTTCTTTGGGCAAGGCCACTGTCAAGGATGATAGAGTGAATGATCAAATTTTGTCTTTTCAATGATATATTCATTATGCATACCATTTAAAAAAAAACACACACAAATGATCACTTTACAAATGGATCTCACCTGATGGGTTGTATCAGAATCAGGTTGACTAAATTTGTGGAATAAGCCATTGGAGAAGCTAAAAATCAAAACTAGGCCAGGAGCGGACTGTGAGTCAGACCATCAATTACTCATATGTAAGTTCAAATTGAGGCCAAAGAAAGTTAAAACAAGTCCACAGAAACAAAGATATGACTGTGAATCAATTCCATCTGAATTTTAAGAGCATTTTAGGAATAGCATTGAGGTATTGAACATCCATGATTGAAGGCCAGAGGAGTTGTGGGATGATACCAAGATATTATCCATGAAGAAAGCAAACGGACATCACAAAAGCAGAGGGGAAAGAAAAACTCAAAGTGAATGTCAGAATAGACTTTAAAAATTGCACTGGAGCATCAAAAAGCCAAAACAAAGGGGAAACATGCCGAAGAGCCGAACAGAAGATTTCAAAGGGCAGTTCAAGACCAAACAAAATGTTATAATGGAATGAGCAGAGAGCTGGAATTGGAGAATTAAAAAAGAAGAATTTGCTCTGCATTTTTCAAGTAGAGAGAACTGAAAAATTTAAATCTCAAGTCGCAATATGGAAAGATGCTATAGGCAATATCTTGAATTGAAAGCATCAAAAGAAGATAGAAGGTATTATTCACTGAGTCACTGTGTCAAAAAGAACTGATTGACATTGAAAAATTTCAGGAATCTAATGGTAATGAAGAAGGAAGTGGAAGTTGAACTGAAGGCACTGGCTAAAAATAAGGCTTCAAAAACTGATGGGATACAAACTGACTTGTTTCAATTAACAGATGCAGCCTTGGATGTGCTCACTAGTCTATGCTAGGACATTTTGAGGACAGTTGTCTGGCCAATGGATTGGAAGAAGTACATATTTGTTTCCGTTCTCAAGAAAGGTGATCTAAATGAATGTTGAAACTACCAAACAATATAATTAATATCACATACAAGTGAATTACTACTGAATAGCTTTCAAAAATGGCTGGAACAGTACATAAATAGGGAACTACCAGAAGTTCAGAAAGGAATTAGTAGAGGCTGTGTCATCAGGAATATCATTACTAATATCAGATGGATCCTAGCTGAAAGTAAGGAATACCAGAAAAATGTCTAGTTGGCCTTATTGACTATTCAAAGGCATTTGACTGTGTGGATTATGATAAGTTGTGGCTGGCTTTGAGAGGAATGAAAGTCCCAGAGCGCCTAATTGTGCTCATGTGAAACTTATACCTGGACCAGAAGGTTGTTGTGCAAACACTGAATGGTTTAAAATTAACTAGGGGGTATGTCAGGGTTGTATTCTCTCTCCATACCTGTTCTATCTGTATGCAGAGCAAATTATTCCAGAAGCTAAACTCTGTGAAGAAGAATGTGTCATCAGGATTGAAGGGAGACTCATCAATAACCGGTATTATGCAGATGATACAACCTTTCTTGTTGAAAGTAAGGAGGACTTGAAGCACTTGTGGAAAATCAAGGACTGTACCCTTCAATATGGTTTGCATCTCAATGTCAAGAAAACAAAAATTCTTACCACTGGATCAAAAGGTAATTGTGGAATGTTGGGGAGGAAGGGAGTGTCTCTGGCCAGGACAGGTAACCTAAGCTCCAGATAAGTGCAAGCCTCACAACAGCCTTTAATACCAGGTAGAGAAAGCTCCCCTGTGTTTGGCTGTACCGGCTTGAGAAAGCTCACCACCTGGGAAGACAGCTGCCGCGTCTGTTGAGCTGGGAGTGGTCTGCAAGAGGCTGAGGTTCTCCTAATCAATCCGCGTGTCCCACATCTGTAAGCCCACCCTATCCTGCCTTCCTGTTTATGTAAGTGCAGTGCAGTCCCAATAAAATTGAGCTGGATTGACTCTCTGATCCTCTCCCTGAGTGGTGTACCTTTGTTGTGCTTACTCCCATCAGGGTGTCACTGTTAAGCTGCCAGCAATCTGACAATGACAGGCAATGTCATGATAGATTGAGAAGAGGTTTAAACTGTCAACAACTTCATCTTCTTTGGACCCACAATTACCGCACTTGGTACCAGCTGTCAGGAAGTAAGGAGACACATTGCACTGAGGAAGTCTGCAGTTAGGGACCTCCCCAAACTATTCAGGAGTAAAGTTGTCAGTTTCAGGACTAAGGTATGTCTAATTCAGGCCATGGTCTTTCTGATCACATGCTATGCATCTGAGAGCTGGACAATGAATAAGGATGACAGAAAAATGGATGTTTTTGATCTATGGTGTTGCAGAAGAGTACCGGACATCCCATAACAGCCTAAAGAACAAACAAATATTATCTTGTAGAAGATACAGCCAGAGTGCTCTTTTAAGGCCAGAATGATGAGGGTTCGTCTGACACAGTTTGAGCATGTTACTATGAGGGGCTATTCCTTGGAGAGAGATATGATGCTTGGAAAGGTAAAAGGTCTACAAAGGAAAGAAAGACCATCAGTGAGGTGGATTGATATAGTGACTGCTGCAATGGCTTCTCCTGTGTCAAGAAATGTGAAGATGGCACAGGATAGCACAGGGTTCAGATCAGTTATTCATAGGGTCACTATGAATCAAAATTGTCTTGATGGTACCAAACAACAGCAGCAACGGTCAGGGATCTTTCCAAAATGCTGAAGAGCAATGATGTCAGTTTGAAGACTAAGGTCTTCCTGATTCAGACCATGGACTCTTAAAATCACTTGCTATGTATCTGAGAGCTATACAGTGTATAAGGATAACAGAAGAAGAGTTGATGTCTTTCATTTCTGGTGATTGAGAATAGTACTGAGTATCCCATGAACTGACCAAAGAAAAAATAGATATTTCCTGGAAAAAGTGCAGCCAAAATGATCCTTAGAGGCAAGAATGAAAAACCTTTGCCAATCATGCTCTGGACATGTTGCTAGGAGAGGCTATTCCTTGGAAATTGATATCATGCTTGGAAAGGTGGAGGGTCAGTGAAAGAGTGTAAGATCTGCAATTAGACAGTTTGACATAATGACTGCAATAATGGGCTCAAGTGTGTCAGAGATGACGAGGATGGTACAGGATAGGACAGGGTTCATGTCTGTTGTTCATAGATTTGTTATAAGTTGTACCCAACTCAATAACACTAACACACTAACAACAAAATGTCTTGAGGGAGATGCTTTGATGCCCTTGTTGGAAAGGAGTTGCTGTGTCAATCCAAAGCAGATGGTCCAAATTTACTAAGTGTTCCAGTTAGGGAAGGATGGTGATCTCCTCTTGAGTAATTTCACTCGTCTTATATCTCTGAAAACCCACTGGAGTTCAGCTATGAGTTGGTTCCAACTCAGTGGCTTATAACAACAATATATCCTGAAGACTTAAGCCAATATTTGAAATCCTAAAGAAATAATATTTAGTTTATACATACTGTAGGATAAATTTCATAGTAGTAACTCCTAATTATGTTACTCACTAATCAGCCATTAAATATTTTACATGGTATAGGCCAGAGAAGTGATAGGACTGTAAGAATCTCCTAGTACTACTGGATATAGGGAATGATTGCAAGGAAAACCTTCTTTCTACACAAATAAACTTATTTTATTATTGACATAAAGTATACTTATACTTTTTGTGTGTATTTTGCATTTCTCTTAAATGGGGATATAAAATGCATTAAATATTTATTCACTGGCCTTTAACCATCTACAATATTGTTATGCTTTTAAATATTTTATGTCAGAAACATATCTAAAGTTCCATCCAGGGACAAACTTACCTACTATCAACTGTTTTTGTTACATACTATAGAATTGGAACCGACTCATAGTTGACCCTGAAATGGTTTTCCAGAAAGTAGTTAATTGCACGGAAGGAGATTGCCCAGCTTTCTCCCACAGAGCAGCTAGTGACCTTGAACCACATGCCTTCAGGATTTCAGTGCTGCTTCTTGCCACTAGGTCACCAAAGCTCTCTAATATCAACTAATCAGTATAAAATGTGCAATAAAAAGGAATGTAATTTTTTTCAGAAGGAATGTATAATGTATTATAGATATTGAGGGGGAAAGTGAACACAGAAAGGGAAGATAGTGTATCTATGAATTATTTTTAATCTACCATTCATAAAGGCAACCTGTCACATGCCAAGAAATATGGAAGAAATCTACTTGGCCAATTGACAAGAACAGAACATATTTGTTTCTGTTTCAAATAAAAGAGCCTCAACAGATTGCAGAAATGATAAAAAATCCTCAATATCACACGCAAATTAAATCTTTCTGAAAGTATTAAAAAAAAAAACAAAAAATCAAAACAAAAAAAAAAACCCAGCCAGAACAATTCATGAGTACGGAACTTTTGGAAATTCAAGATTAATTCAGAAAACCCCTAGAGGAAGGACATCATTGATGATGTTAGATGCATCTTGTCTTAAAGTAGAAAATATTACGTAGATTCTTGTGGGTTTTTTGACTATGCAACAGTATTTGTGTGGATCTTAATCAATTTTGGATGACACTGTAAAGAATAGGGATCCTAGAACACTTAACTCAAACAAAATCTAACCCTAGATCAAGAAACATCTTTTTGCAAATAAAACATGGGAACACTGAATAGCTTAAAATCAGGAAAGTTATGCAATAAGGTTTTATCCTTTTTCCATATCTATCCAAGCTATATGCTCAGAAAAAAACAAAAAAAAATAAATTGAGAAGCTGGACTATGTGAAGGAGAATATGGCGTCAGAATTGGAGGAAGATTTCATGAATAACTTGTACTTTATAAATCATACGACTTTGCACCATTTTGCTTGCAGAAATCGAAGAGATCTTTAAGCACCTACTGCATAAGAACACACTACCTTCAATATGGATAACACCTAAAATAATAAAATAAAAAATCCTTACCCTGGACCAACAGCAAAACCATGACAGATGGAGAAATGACTAAAGTTGCCAAGAATTTTGATTTCCTTTGAAAAACAGTCAACACCTATGGTAGCAGCAGTCATGAAATCAAAAGATAGTTAGCTCTGGGAATGTCTCTGCTAAGGAGCTCACCAAAGTTTTAAGAAGCAAGGATAATAGTTTGAAGATTAAGCTCTGCCTGATTTAAGCTATGGTACTTTAAAAAAATTACTGTTCTCATAAAAGAATTAATTTACATTATGTTTCATTTGTATGTTGTTGTTGTTAGATGCTGTCAAGTATGACTTATAGGGACCCTATTAACAAAAGATTTGAACCTTGTTCCATCCTGTGCCTTCCTCACACACTAGAGCCCATTGTGGCAGTTACCACATTGAGGTCTTGTCAAGGATCTTCCTCTCATTTGCTGACCCTTCACCCTTCCTAGCATCATGTCCCTCTCCAAGGAACAGACCCTCATAGCAACATGCTCAAAGTATATCAGAAAAAGCCTCATCACTCTTGTGTCCAAAGAGCACCCTGGTTGCACTCTCTCCAAGACATATTCTATTCATATACATTATGCAATATTTCATTTACATTGTATTTTGAACCATTTATATACATATATAATTAATTATAATTGATTTTGCCTATTATTACATCATCTTTTTAAGTCCCTATTGAAACTCTTGTATTTTTTCTCCTCCAGTCCTCAGTCTGCTAAGTTGTGCTATCCTACTTATTTCCACTCTTCCACTGTTTATGACCACTTCTTCTTTTAGATTTTATACACATATTGCTAGTTATCTTTCTAGTTCCTCAAAGAGTTGAACATAGAAATCCATATTGAACATATGACACAGCTATATGCTAAGAATATACCCCAAGGAAATTGGAATGGAAACACAAAGGAAGATATGAACTCCTATGCACCTAGAAGCATTATTTACAAATAGGAAAAATATGACAAAAGCCCAACTGTTCATAAAAAACAAATTTATCGATAAATTGTGGTACATTAACACAAAGGAATATTGTGCATCACTAAGAAATAAGAATTTTGTAAAATAACATATAATATGAGGGAGTCTAGAGAGCCTTATGCTGATTAAACTAACTCAATTTGATAAGGACAAATACTGTGTAAGGCTGTGGTACTCTTTAAAATAGTTTCTTATACATCTGACAGTTGTTGTTACATCCTGTAAAGTCACTTGCTTGAATAAAGAAGATTAAATAAGAATTGATGATTTTAATTGTGTTTATGGCAAAGAGTATTGTATATCCCAAAGACTGCTAAAAGAATATATTTGTCTTAGAAGAAATGTATACAGCTTCTGAGACAGAAGGTTGGTAAAACTTTGTCTCACATACTTTGGGCAAGTTATTAGGAGAGGACAGTCTTGGAAAAAGACTGAGAAATATAGAGGATTGGTGAAAGAGAAGGCAACTTTTAAGAACATGGATTGAAATGGTTGTTGTAACAATAGGTTCAAGCATGCAGACCATAAGGGTAGTGCAAGATAGGACAAGTTTCCAACGTATTATTCGTAGGGTATGAATAGTAGTAAATAGGCTAAGAGTGGCAAAGCACCTAATAATAACATCATCTGCTGACTAATCCTTGTCTTTAATATAAATAAATAGAACCAGGCAGTATAATAAGTAAATCAAGATGAGGTAATGAGTCATCTCTGTTTTGTATCACTCACATGTTGAGGCACATATATTCTTCCATGTTTGTCAGTCTACTGGAGCTTACATTCTCAGATTTAAAGCCATGCATTCAGTATGTGTCCAGACACATTTGACTTTATATCCTTTATATATGTATATATATATTCTGTTATAAGAACTATATATTAATTAATGACTGTCTATACCCTGTA
>NW_006399948.1:2260713-2261582 GCF_000299155.1 Elephantulus edwardii
CGTAACTTATCTTGAGCATTTGAATCTAGCCTGAGATCATCCACTGTGCATGCCATGGTCAGTGTTACTGCTCTGTGGATTCAAGACCTTGATTGGATGCTTTGCTTCTTCCTTCTATTTAATCCTGAATTTATTTGAGAAGATTATGTAAGAGTTCATAGCAGAGCTAGTTTTAAAGTTATGAAAAAATATTAATTACTTAAGATAGGAAAAAAAATTATTGAGTTTTTTGTGCAATTAGGACCTGCTTCTTTCTCCCTGAAAAAATAACCTCTCTCCCCAGTGTATTAACAGGTATTCAAAAATTATGGTTTCATTGTGCATGCATCGAGGCTATTACTCACTTTTCTAGTCTTGTCAAAACTTCTCACACTGCAAGTAGAAGTGGAAATGAGAAAAGTCACAATTAATAAAGGAATTAGATAGGTTGGATTAGATAAGGCAATGGAGTAGTAAATATGGAAATCTAAATACTAGAGACTTCAGTCTCTTTCATTCAATCTCTGATCTTCTAAGATTTTATTTTCTTCCTGGATGTATAAAGGAATGAGATTATCTAGAAATAACTCCAACTGAATTTCCAATTAATCAAGTAGCATAAAAGCTAAGGTAAAATTTCAGAGATATTCAACTAAAGAAATACAGTAGTAATGATTGTGGAAGGCGGTATAGTGCTTTCTCAAAAAGTTGCAAATAGAGATACCATTTGACCCAGCAATTCCACTACTGGGAATATATCCCAAAGAGACCATAACTGACATCCAAGCAGATATGTGCACACCCATGTTTATTGTGGTTTTGTTCACAAGGAGATGGAAACAACCCAGGTGCCCATCAACAAATGAATGCATAGAGAAGCTGCAGTGTAT
>NW_006399948.1:2262157-2263306 GCF_000299155.1 Elephantulus edwardii
TTTTTTTAAATAAGCTTTTAATCACTTGGGAATGATTACCACAATAGTGGTAGTTCCTAAACCATGGCATCATTTCATGCATATGGCAAAGTGACGCCCCCAAAAAATAAATGAATGAATAAAAGACTCAAGCACATCCAAATGTGACCTTTAATTTTACTATATCTAGTCAAACATATCAATTGTTGCAATTTTATACATAAAGGTTCCTACTTGGAATATTCTACTTCTATTTATCTTCATTCTTTTTCTTAGATATTTAAAATGTTTACAATCTTCTGATTGTTTTCTAATGATATATCAATATTTGTTTTTTTTCAAAGTTCTCTTACAAATGAACCATTCTTACTGTTGTTACTGTTAAGTGGTGTCAAGTAAGAGTCATAGCAACCTCATGAACAAAAGATCTGAACTCTGTTCTGTAACTATCACTATTTCCCTAATGTTCATTGAGTTTTCAAAGGCATGTTGTTTAGGAAGTGGATGCCAATGCTGCTTCTAAGCCTGTCTTAATCTGGGAGCTCTGCCAGACCCTGTCCACCATGGGTAATTATAATAGCATTCACCCACCAGTGGCACAGTGTTCAGTTTCACAGCAACCCCAAGTTATCTCACTACAGCAAACTGACAGATCAGTGCTATACCACCTAGAAGAACATTCTTCTCAAATACAATTAACATCAGGAGCAAGGATCCAGCCAACTTTTAAATACAAAGGCCTGCTCACCAGGTCCTACTTGACTTAAACAAGAGGCAGGCTTCCAGACCACAGCTGATTGTTGGCTAAAGCCAGTAAATCCAGGAGACAAAACTACTGACACATGATTGTGAATGAAATAAGAAAACAACCAAATAGTTTACACCCGACTTTCAACTAAAACAAGGAACCCTCCAGAATCCAACCTCTTCGAACATGAGCCTCAAAACTGGACGCTCTTATAGTACTGACTAACTTTCAAAGACTTTAAATATTATATGTTGTTGTTGTTGTTATGTGCCGTCGAGTACTTTCCGACTCATAGCGACCCTATGAACAACAGCCCTAAACCCTGCTCTATCCTGCGCCAACCGCACCGCCTCTGACACACCAATCCCGATTACCCCAGTCACCAAATCAATCCATCTCATAGAGGGTCTTCCCCTCCTGCG
>NW_006399948.1:2265830-2285350 GCF_000299155.1 Elephantulus edwardii
GGGTTTCGCTGGGTCTGACCTGGAAGACGCCTTCTTTACAGCTAAAGATATTTCTCATGTGATCAAAAGTCATTTATTTTTATATACTTGCTTATAATAAGATGTGTTATACACTTTTTGAGTCAAATATGGAAAGTAGTCTAAAGATTTTACTTATTTATTTAGAAGTTAATAGGAAAATACTATTTTAACTTCAACGTTTGAGACATTTAGAATTACTATGTTGTTTTTGTTGTTAAGTGCCATCGAGTCACAGCCGACTCATAGCAACTCTATGAGAGGAGAGTCCTCAATGCTCGGGTGTCTTTCATCTTCTCTCTGGAAGAATTACTATAGAGTTATCAAATAATTATGAATCAGTCTCATCTTAAAGCAAAACATATACATAAAACAATTAAAATATTAAAAAATACAAGACATCAAAGTAGTTCCCTCTCTGTGTGAAATGTAAACTCCATCAATTTAATGTGATTTTTACTTTAGTCTTAAATATAGTCGAATACTTTTCTTTTTCACAGTAATACAATTTAACAATTCATAGAAGATATTCTTTGGAAAGTTTCTTGTCTATCCATATCTTTTACATTGGCACTAATAAGAAGTGTTTGATAGATACTTTAAGAAAATTAAACTACTATGAAAATATTGTCTTATAATTTGCCTAAAACGCAGATCTTTTACCATTAAAGTTTCAAAAACAAAACAATTTCAAACAATTTCAAAACAAAACAAAAGCATATTATCAGTTAGCATGCACTGGATTTGTTCCAGTTTTCAAAGAAGTTAGCTGAAAACCACTAGGGTCAGATGTCACTAATTTATAAATTTAATTTTCCAGTTAAAAGATACTTAACTTTCAAATGAAATAAAACTCAGAGTGAGTAACAGATGCTGCTCAGCTTGTGCTTCCCAGAAGATATCAGGTCTCCAGAGAGCACAATAAAGTGACACGAACATCATGTATCACCACCTGTCCAGCATCAGGTAATTTTGGAGCTTTGCTATCGCGTATGTATCACGTGTTCACAGTCAATACAAAATGCAGAAGATATATCTACCTACATGTAATCAATGTCATAATTTATGGAATTAGATTGAAAATTAGATCATGTACAAAAATTCAAGCAGTTGTTTAAAGCAATAACAATACTTATATAACAGAAAATAGTGATTCCTAAAATACATGCATAAGAATTAATATATGTATAAAATAAAATGACACTAAATGTAGGCTATATATATAAGCAAACATAATTTTCTGCTTTTGGAGAAAGAAATAAATGGATTAAATTTTTTTCTCAGAAATACATTTATTTTACTTGAAAAAATAATTAATGGGCAATAACTTTAATTATGTAAAGTGAAAAAACAAGTCCTGTTTGGCTTTAGGTGTATGTTGTTGTTTTTATGTGCTGTTGAGTTGATTCTAATCTTCTTATACTCAAAACAATCAAATAACTAGGAATATATATCTTTCTTATAGTTACTAACCATCCATCTCTGTGTTTTACAATTTATATACAAGCAAACATGACCATAGACTGTATCCTCTTTTTACCCTTTTTTGTGTTTCTTGTCTTTGTGTGTGTGTGTGTGTGTGTGTGTGTGTGTGTGTGTGTGTGTGTGTGTGTTTCTTGTGCTTTTTATCTTCTTGTCCTTGACTTGGAACTGACTGATAGCTGATCAGCACTGGGCTTCTGAGGCTATAACTTGCATGAGAGGATACTGCTCATCTTTCTCCCATGAGTTCACTGGTGGACCCAAACCACCTGAGAAACCTGATATTGGGGTCAATAGCAAAAACTCTCTATAGAACATAGTTGTTGTTGTTGTTGTTATGTGCCATCGAGTCGCTTGCTACTCATAGTGACCTTATTATGTACAAGAGCTCTAAACGCTGTTCTATCCTATGACAACCTAGCCATCTCAAAGGCATTTATTCCCACCACTCCAGTCACAGAATCGATCCATCTCATTGAAGATCTTCCTTTCCTTCGCTGCCCCTACTCAGCCAAACATGATGTCCCTCTCCAGGAACTAGTCCCTCGTTGCAACATGCCCAAAGTATGTCAGACGAAGCTTCAGAATCCTTGACTCCAGGGAGCATTCCATCTTCAACTTCCCCAGGACAAACCTGTTTGTTCTCCTACCAGTCCATGGTATATTTAATACTCTTCTCCAGCACCACAGCTCAAAGGTATCAATTATCTTTCTATCAATGCTCTTCACTGTCCAACTCTCTGATGCATAGCACATAATTGTGAAGGCTATAGCCCGGATCAAGTGCACCTTAGTCTCCAACCTGATGTCGTTGCTCTTCAGTACTCTTGAGAGGTCCCTCACAGCCAACTTTCCCAATACAATTTATCTCTTGATTTCCTGGCTGCTGTTACTAAGAGTGCTGACTGTGGAGCCAAGTAAACTAAAATTGTTAACTATCTCAATCTCTTCACCATCCATACTGATGCTGTCAATTGGCCCAGTGATAAGAATCTTTGTTTTCTTGATGTTAAGTTTCAATCCATATAGGAGGCTGCAGTCCTTGACCTTCTGCAGCAAGCGCTTCAGGTCCTCCTCAGTTTTAGCAAGCAGGGTTGTGTCATCTGCATAACACAGGCTGTTGATGATTCTTCCACCAATCCTGATTCCATGTTCTTCTTCGTACAGCCCAGTGTCTCGGATGATCTGTTCTGGGTACATGTTGAAAAGGTATGGAGACAGAATACATCCTTCAAGGACCCCCTTCTTGATTTTGAACCATGTAGTGTCTCCTTGCTCTGTTCTGATGACTGCCTCTTGGTCCAAGTATAGGTTTTACTTTAGCACAATCAAATGTTGTGGAAATAGAAGTAAAAATATTTTTGGTTTTTGGTAATATTGACTCCCTCAAAGCTTTGGAGTCACTTCCAACTCCAAATTATACAAAATTTCCTTTGAGTTTGCAAGATAGTAAATCTTTATGGAAGTAGATGGTTCTTCTTTCCCCATCAATAATTGGTGAGTTCAATACCTTTGCTTAGCAACCTGAGACTTTATTTCCTATACCACTAAGGCTTTTTATTATTATTTTTAATAATATAGTCACAACACTTAGAAAAGTATTGCTTTGTATTTTAAAAAATTTCTCAAAAAATAAAAATATTTCTAAAAAATACCCCATTTCTTGCCTATGATTTTGAACATTTCTTCATGAGTCTGTTGGCCATCTGACTGTCTTCCTCTGTGAAAAGTCTTTCCATGTTGTTTGTACATTAAGTAATTGAGTTATAAGTCTTTTCCTTGTGGAAGCCCTGTAGTATTCTGTAAACTTTTATGAGACCCTTGTCTGAGAGGAAATAAGAGAGAGGCCAATCTAAACCCCACTAAGATATTATCTCACCCCAGCAGCAGTGACAAAGACCAATACAATAGCAATCAATGGAGAGATTAGAACTTTCATACACTGTTAGTGTGACTGTAAAATGGTTGAATTACTCTGTAAGTTAGTTTGAAGTTTCCTCAAAAAAAGCTGAACATAGAAATTCTGTACAATGTAGTGATTGTAGAAATATACCCCAAGAAAAATAGAACTGAGACACAAACAAAAATCTGTACACTGATGTTCATAGCAGCATTATTCACAATAGCAAAAAAGTAGAAATGGCTCAGAAGTCCATCAGTAAATATAGGGATTGAGAAGCTTGTACATTAACATGACGAAATGCTATGAAGTACTCAGGAGAGAAAATTTTGAAAAATACTGTATAACAGGGGACAGTCTGGAGAGCATTATGTTGAGTGAACTATCTCTGTCTCATAAGGTCAAATACTACATAAGAGCACTATTGTAAAGATAGAAGAATTAATAGTAAGATATGTACAAAAAGTGCAAAGCGAGAAGGAGAAGAAGAGGGGTTGAGGTTGAGGAGAGGGAGAAACCACCAGGTTGTAGAATTGATGGGCACAGGGAGGAAGTGAAGAAATTAGGAAAGATCCATTGGGGACCTGGCATGGATTAATGGTGATTAATTTTATAAAACACAATATATGAGAATGAGTGTATAGAACACAAATTGAAAAGAGGAATGTATGAAACACAATTTATATAAATGAAACACATGCATATTAATTTTGTATGTAAACACATATAAAATAAAAATAATTAATAAAATTACTTCATAAGTTCTAAAAAGTTCAGGAAAAATCTCTTATTTAAGCATCACAATGTCTAACTTGAGAGACAAATAAGATAATGTACATCATTAGTAAAATTTTTGAGAAACAAAGATACTCATAAACAGAAAAATAAATTCTTATAAGGTTGGACGTATCTCCATACTCACAAACATTATGTCAATTCCAATATCACCAATTTCTCTCAGGGCTTTATTTTCTCTACCGATGGTTTTAGCCTTTCATTACAATCTTACAAAATTCTTCAGTTTGTTTAGAATAATATATACAAGTGAATTAAGTCTATCAACTTTAAAACTACTGTAATCTCATCTATGCAATGAAAAGATGAAATCTCTTATAATATTAATAAGAAACATTAAGAGGTAAACAGATACTAGTTTTCTCAGTCAAGTTTAAAAAATACATTCAAAGAACAACCAAAAACCATTATCTTCGTTGAGAACTTAATAATTTTGGGTTGGATTTTTTTTCTGGGAAACTGATTTACATTCCCTATTTTATTTCACCATAAGTAATACATAGTAAAACTTGCCAAGTTCTTATGTAGGATGTGTTGTTAGATGCTGTCAGCTGTGACTCATAGTGATTCTATGAACAAAGGATCTGAACTCTGCCTATCCTGCGCTATGCTCACTCTGTGATTGTTACAGTTACTGTACCCATCCTCCTAGTTGAGGGTTTTCTCTTCTACTCATCCTACACCTTCCTAAGCATGATGTATTTTCCAAGAACTGGCCTTTCTTAACAACATTTCCAAAATTTGTGAGAAAATGCTTCCTCATACCTTTCTTTAAAGAGCACCCTGGCTGCACTTTCTCCAAGATATATTTGTTCCTTTTCTTGGCAATACATGTGATATTCAGTATTCTTCACTAACACCAAAACTCAAACATATCAATTATCCTCTATCATCCTTATTCATTGTCCACCAAACACTGCCTACATTGGGAAGTCATTCTGTTATTTGATACCTCAATGGTACAAGGTTTATCACCACAGCAAACCCAAGTTAGTTCATACTTCACATTGACAAAGAGTGATGTACAAAGTGGAAGAGTGTTCCTCCAGATATAACAGCACTGGTTTCATTTAGCAGTAGTTTCATTTAGCAGTGGTTAAGTGTCAAGTCGAATATGACTGAGAGTAAGTTTTGCACAAAAGACCTGAACTTTGTTCTATAACTAACATCATTTTGGTAAAGATCTGCTTTATAACTACCATAATTTCTGAACATTTATAGAGTTTAGAGTATAGAGTTTGTAGAGTTTCCAAGGGCATCTAGTTTAGGAAGTGGATGCCACGCCTGCTTCCCAACATAAATCAATCTGGAAGCTCATCCAAACATTTTAACCATTGTAACATTGTAACCATTGTGGTATTTGACCAGACTATGGAACAGTGTGCAGCATCACAGCAACACCAAGTTGTTCAGTTCAGGAAATAAACACAAGATTGCTATATAACTTAAGGAATATTCATTTGAAAATTAATATTTTCTTCCGTTAAGTAAGTTTCCTTACATGCCCAACAGAACTGCCATCAAGATGTCAGCAAGCAGCCAAACTCCCTGAGTGGAGGCCCCTGGCTGCAGTCCTATCCCTTCCCCTGTGAGGCTTTAAAGCCACACCTTTGAATAAACACTCTTATTAGTAGTGTTCAAACCCTGCTTGTATGTTCCCACCCAGCTATGGGATCAAAATCAAAGGAATGAGCTAGGGAAATTATTTTGAACAATAAATTTACTACGCCACAACTGTCATTAATCATAGATTGCAATGTGATGTTTCATTCTTATTAAAAAAATGTTTTATTTTTTTCATGGTTGCTCATTTTCTTCCCCTTATTTTCCCTCCCCCAGCTCTCCTCACAATGCACTCCTTGTTTCAGATTGTTGTCATATATATTAAATTGGTAGATGTTCACTTGCGGATGTTTAATTTTGTGATTTACTGTTAAAAGTCTGGATTTATAAAATGGCTGATAAAAAAAGATAATAAGAATGAAAATAGAAGAGAAAAATCTAGGTATTTGACTTAAGGCATAACTAATTTACAAGGCTTTGTTGGCATAGAACTCCATCATAAGGATGCAATACAATGTTACATAATAAGAAGTGATGTAATCATCTTCCATGGTGTGATCTGTTGTTATTAATTAATCACTCTTCGGAGTGTAGACTGCTTCCAGAAGTACATGAGTAGGTGTCTGACAGAGCTTCCTTCTCTCAATTCTGAAGTCTTCTCACTACCTGACATGATCTTGGGATGTAAGCCTTCTGAAATCTCTGACTTGAACTGTGAGAAAGTTAGCTTCTGTTCTTTAAAGCCATTCATTTTTGATACTTCTGTTACAGATGCACTAAGAAATCAAGGCATTGCTCAAATAGGAAATGCTAACAAGTCATTGGTTAAGGATCTCTCCAAACTACTAAGGAGCAATTATGTCAGATTGAAGACTAGGGTGCACCTGATTCAGATCATAGTTTTCAATGCCTTTTCAGATAAAATATTAATTAAAAAATTTAAAAAGCCTTCGTAGCCATGATGATTACTAAAAAGGCTTTGCCTAGTTACCTAGTGTCACTCTAAAGAAAAGTTTAACAAGAGAGTAACTTTCAATATTCTGCGTTTATTGTCTCATGTTTTGAAGAGCCAGAGCTCAAATCAGTTATTTCTATGGTATTGATTCTAGAGGAAGATCCCTCTTGTTAGCCCCATTGTATGGTATTCCTTGACTTGCAGATGTTTCCATTTATGGTCTGTCACTAGTGTGAAAGTATCTCCTGTTTTTCTAAGGCACCATAGAGAACTCATTAGACTTAGGAGTCACTCTAGCATGATAAGGATCCTTAGTGGTATGTGCATAATATATCAGGTTATTAACTGAAAGTTGGGTGTTTGAACCCACTAGATACTTTATGAAAGAAAGATAAGCAGTCTTCTTTCACAGAAGTTTACAGAAATTTTATGCATATTACTAAGAGTAATAACGGCAGTGGGGCTTGGCTTGTTTTACGCTGGTGTGATTAACATAAAAAAGAAAACCATTATTTTTAAACACGAACTGAGGATGGTACAAAGTCTTATACTAAGGTGCTAGCTAACAGGGTGATGGTTTAAGTCCACCCACCCAGATGCACTTTGGAAGAAGATCTGGTGATCTGTTCACACAATGTAGCTCTTAGACACAAGCAAAGATTAAATTGTTTCTATACCACTGTTGTCAGATGCACTAGAGTTGACCCAGACTCAGCAATCATGTTAACAAGAAATGGGAAAATTGCCCTATCTTGCATCAATAATCTAAGATCCTGCATCATCATCTATGCTATTAAGGACCTTTTTAACTAATCCATTAGGTAATATTTCTTGGCTGAAACATGAGCTTAAATCATATTATTATTAGATGTCTTCCTCTCCTTTGCCTTGACTCCACCTTTCCAAGCGTGATGTTGTTCTTCAAGGAATAGGATCCTCTCTTAGCAATATACCCAAAGTAGGTGAGAAGAAGCGTCACCATTCTTCCTTCCAAGGACCAATCTGGCTTCAACTTCTCCCAGAAATATCTGTTTGTTTTTTTGGCTGTCCATGAAATATTAAGTTACATTCCTTCAACACCACAATTCAAAGGTATTGACTTTTCTTCTGTCATACTTATTCATTTTCTAGCTCTCAGATGCATACCAAGTGATTGAAAATACCATCATCTGAATCAGACACACCTTAGTCCTCAAACTAAATTCATTGCTCCTCAGTAATTTGGAGAGGTCTCCTGGTGCCAAGTGTATTTACTATAGATCCAAGTAAGATCAGCTTAAATAAAAAAAAATTCTGAAAATCCATTCTTAAAGTATCATTGCTTTAATCTTTCTTTGAAGGACAATATGAGAGTGAGAATGATATAATAGAGAATCAGGGTGGTTTGGTTTTTTTCTTTCTTTTTTTTAAAGTTTTGATCCTCTACTATCTCTGTTGAAAAAAATTTACAATATATTCATATCCTTTTTGTTTGTTATACTTCTTTTGCTTTTTCCCTATACAGAGAGAAGCTGGGGATTCCAAAGTAAATATGTATGTATTTATCTCATGTTTGAAAATTCATTTACTATTTATTTAGAAACTTGATACCTATTCTATGTAAGGAGGATTATATCATTTTATGTATCACTGCTTTAGCTCTTGAAATAAAATATGAATTTACTGCATATTGATTTTAATTCTTTTTGTTGTTGTTGTTGCTTTTTTTTACTATTGTGTGTGTGTGTGTACCATCAAATTGGATCTGACTGGTACAGGAGGAGATTGTCACTCCTTTCCCAGCAGAGCTTATGTTGTATTCAAACCTGAAACCTCTGGGATTGCAGTGTATATTGATTTAAAAATATATATTTGAAGTCTACTTTAGGTTTGAGTGCTTTAGTGATGAAATGGAGCCTATTTCATATAAGAAAGTTTAAATTAGCTGTTGAGAATCATTTCAAAAATAAGTTTTCTGTAGATGGTTGTTAATGGTATTATTGATAAAAACTTTCCATAATAAAAATCTAATTCTATAAATGGTAATTTGAAACACAATTTGGGCTAGAGCACAGCATTGCTTGCTTTAGTAAGTTAACAAATATTCATTGTACTTTGAATTCAAAGAAAGAAAGAAGCCTTTGATTTAATGAAGTGAATCATCATCTTCATCAATTTGAAATATATGAGTTTGGGTTTTAAAGAAAATAACTTTGGTTGCTCGTTACAGGTTTGATATTTTGGAAACTACTTAGTGCCAAATTCTCTTTCACACCTCTGTTATTATTTGGCTATATATCCTAGAAAAAGAAAAGTTATTCAAAGAGTATAGAAGTTCTATATTTTATAAAAATTTTTATCTATTTATATGTCTTGAAAACTTTGTGTTTTGAACAGTATATATTTCAGCTCCTTGTACTGTGTGAACTAATACTGTTGTTAGGTCCTCTTGAGTCAAGTGTGAGTTCCACGAACCTTATTAAAAACAGATTTGAACCCTATCCTATCCTGTGCCATCTTCATTATTTCTGAACTACTTGAGCCCATTGCTGCAGGCACTGTATCAATCCATCTCCTTTATTTCTTTTGCTGACCCTCTCTCTACCTTTCCAAGCTTGGTATCTCTCTCCACAGACTAGTTTCTTCTAGTAACATGAACAAAGCATATAAAAGGAAATTTTGTCATCTTTGCTTTCACAAAGCATTTCGGCTATATTTTTTCTAAGCCATAGATAGCTATTTGTTCTTTTGGCAGTGAATGGAATATTCAGTACTCTTCTCCAATACCAATGCTCAAAGGAATTCATTCTTCTTAATGGATAGTGAAGAGATTGAGATTGTCAACAACTTCAGTTTGCTTGGCTCTACAATCAACAATCTTGGTACCAGCAGCCAGAAAATTAAAAGATGAATTACACTGGGAAAGTCTGCTTCCAGAGACCTTTGTAGAGTACTGATGCGCAATCATGTCAGTCTGGAGACTAAAGTGTGCCTGATACAGACCATGCTCTCTGAAATTACTTGCTATGCATCAAAGAGCTGGACAATGACTTAGGGATAGAAGGAAATTGCTGCCTTTTAGCTGTGGTGCTGGAGAATAGTGTTGAATATAACATGGACTACTAGGGGAACAAAAAGTTCATCCTAGAAAGAGTGAAGCCAGGCTGCTCCTTAGAGGCAAGGATTCTGAAGTTTCATCTGACATATATAGGGCATTTTGCAAGGTGGGATCAGTCCTTGGAGAGGGACGTTATGCTTGGGAAGACTCTTGATGAGATGGATTGATTCAGTGACTGGGATAATAGAGGTAGGTGTATCAGAGACACTATGATTGGCACAGGATAGATCAGGGTTTAAGGATGTTATACAGAGGGTCACTATGAATCACAGGTGACTTGATGGCACATAACAACAACAATCCTTCATTGTCCAGCTCTCAGCAGCATAACAAATAAATAAAAAGATTATAGCCTCAATCAGGTGTACCTTATTCTTCAAACTGATATCATTTGGAGAGGTCTGACTGCAGAATTGTCCAATTCAATACATCTCCTGATCTCCTGAGTGCTGGTATCAAGGTTATTATTGATTGTGCATCCCAGGAAGATGAAATTGTTGATAACTTCAATCTTTTCTCCATCTATTATGATGTGACCCATGGTCCCCTTGTTAGGTTTTCTGTCTTCCTAATGTTCTGATGCAATCTACAGGGAAGGCTGTAGTCTTTGATTTGGGGCAGCAAGTGTTTCAAATATTCCTCACTTTCAGCAAGCAAGGTTATGTCATTTGTATAAAGTAGGTTGTTGATGAGTCTTCGTCTCCTGATTTCCTGGCTGCTGTTACCAAGAGTGTTGACTGTGGAACCAGGTAACCTAAACTGTTAACTGTCTCAATCTCTTTGCTCTCCATACTGATGCTGCCAATTGGCTGAGTGGTGAATATTTTCAAAAACATTATTTAAAACATGGAAGCAGAGTGGAGAGGATTGAGGGAGGGATAAATCATAGAGCCACACTATTTGATGGAAGCAGTGTGTGAAGGAAATGGGAAAGGTCGGGTGTGAAAAATAGTGTATATGAATGTTGTAAATAAATAAGTATAAAAATAAAAAAATGTTTTTAAGATTAAAAAGCTAAACATGATGGTGATTACAGCATTAATAATAATTTTAATAATTTATCATATATATATGTATATATATATACATATATAAGAAAAAAGGTGTCTATACAAAATGAGCAAGATTAAAGGGAGTTGTCTTTTATAGGTAATTTAGGATAGCTGAAGTAGAGCCTAATGGCAAGTGTTGGTCCCTTTGAAAGGTCATACCATATACTTTTTGCCTTTGTTGAAAATTGTAAGGAAGAAATTATTTCTATAGGGGTCACAGAACTGAACCATTTCCCTTAAAAGTGTCCTCGACAATATCAGAAAAGTTTTATTATAACTTCAGGGTAGCTATTTGATAAGTTTATCAGGATGTCCTTACGTGAATATGCAACCATAAAATATGTCCCTTACTGATCTAAGTTCAGAAGTAAAACTTTCTCTGTGAGGTATTACACAGTGTGAGAAAAGCCAATATGTCTTGTACTATCTCGGGGTCTAAAGCCTCAATCTACCTAGCACCACAAAACATGATCTTTCTTCTCTTGGCTCTTCCCTGCCATTATTCATATCTATGAAACATTATTAAAATAGCATAGAAGGCAGTAGGAGATCATGAGAAAAATATGGGTGGTAATGGAACAATAGTAATTGTTCTTATGTTCTGTCAAACTGCTTGCGACTCATAACGATACTATCTATTATACAGCAGCTCTGAATTCTGCTTCTGAATCTTTGCCTCCAAGAAACAGCCTGGTTTCACTCTTTCCAGGATAAATTTGTTTGTTCTCCTACCAATCCATCCTTCTGCAGCAAGCACTTCAGGTTCTCCTCAGTTTCAGCAAGCAGGGTTGTGTCATCTGCATAACACAATTGTTGATAAGTCTTCCTCCAATCCTGATGCCACATTCCTCATATAATACAGCCTCTGTATAATTTGTTCTGCGTTGATATTGAGAAGGTATGGGGATAGAACACATTCTTGGCACACACCCATCCCGATTTTGAACCATGTTGTGTTTCTCTGCTCTGCTCTGATGACTACCTCCCGGTCCAAGCATAGGTTTAGCATATGCATGATCAAGTGTACTTGGATTCCCATTCTTCTTAGAGCTAGCTACAGTGGTGGTCCACACAGTCAAATGCCTTTGCATAGTCAATGAAACACAGATAGACAGCCCTGATACTCTCTACTTTCAGTCAAACTTCATCTAATATTAACTATAATATTCCTAGTACCATGACCTCTCCTAAACCCAGTCTGTGCAGAGAGTCCATATTATCTATCATTGATGTAAAGAGTGTGATTCACTGGAATTTTACAGGGCTGAATAAATATTTTATTAGGCTGGCAAATTCTTTTCAGCCAACTGATGAATCTTGTGGATTTCTTAGGTAAAAGTTTTCTGCAAAGGGACATACAACCTATAAACTTTCTGTGACAAATTTTCACCCCTAGTTTTGCATAACCGTAGACAAAATATTAATGGATAGAATATTTATACCTAGAAAGTTGATAGCTGTGGTTGAATACCATCAAGTCAGGACTCACACACAAGGAAATTGCCCATCTTGCTCCTCTGGAGCAGATGGTGGATTTGAACTATGTGCCTTCAGCATAGCAATGCAGCCCCTTACCAAGAGGCCAGCAGAACCTACTGAGTCTAAACTAATTCACCATTAACATTCCAGTGGGTTTTCAGAGACAGTTCATCATAGGAAGAGATTTCCCATCCTTCTTCTGCAGAGCAGCTCGTGGATTTGAACCACATGCATTTGGGATTGCAGTACATTTCTTACCTCTAGTCCATCAGAGCTCTCTCTCTCTCTCTACATATAGAGCAGATGGTGCCCTTAAACCCACATCCTTTTGGGATTGCATTGCAGTTTCTTTCAACTAGGCTACGAAGAGTTACCTATATTTGAACTTAAGTTTATTTATTTGTAAAAATTTATCAGCAGGCTTTTTTTCTGTTAAATATGAAATAGGAGATGTTAGTAGCATAAATTCTTTCAAAGAACATGTATGGGGGAGCACTGCTGGCCTAGTGTCAAGAAGCTGTGCTGCAATCCCAAAGGCCCACAGTTCAAATCCACCAGTTGCTCTGCAGGAGAAGGATGAATAATTTTCTCTTGCACTATTAAATACCTCTGAAAACCTGAAGAAAGGTCAGCTATGGGTTGATTCTACTCTGTAGACTTTGGTAGCTTAGTGGTAAGGAGCTGCATTACAATCCAGAAGGCATGCTATTCAAATCCACCACCTGCTTCACTAAAGAAAGATGAGCAATCTCCCTGTGTGTGATTAAACTGCTTCTGAAAACTCATTAGAGCATCAGCTTTTGGTTCAGTGCCTACTCGACAGTACACAACAACAGTATTAATTATCCTCACTATTTCATATCTTTTGTCATATCTTTTTGTCTTGAATTATAACTCCTTTTAAAAAATTTGCTTATGTAGAAGTATGCTGATTATGTAGACAGATACAATGACTAATCAGGATGTTTTTGATATGAAAATCTTACCACTGTTTTTTTGTTGTGCTCTGTGTGTGTGTGTGTTTCACAACTATTGAAGATAAACGTATTTATTACTTCATTACATCAGTGGTTTTACTTTGGTTTGATAAATATAAAGATTAAGAAAGGACAGGATATGGTGTTCAATATGGTTCTTACAGAATCAGGAAAACTTTCCTTAGATATAGTAAGCGAAGGTAGGAAAGAAGAACAGCATCCCTCTGAAGATGGGAATAAAGTATGTCAAGCAAAGAGAACAACACTTTAAAGAAAGGAAAGAAAATCCAGGACACTACAAATATTGTGGAGGTGAGCTACTGTTTATGATTACGAACATTATTTTTAGAATAATTAGTATATCCCAATGCCACTGTTTTCACATGCACACAAACACATACACACATGTCTTTGGGGGGTACAGTTAAATCATTCAATTGTTAGTAGCAAAGTAAGTGATAAAAATGCATCCAGATGTGCTTCTGTTTTTGAAAGATCATAATCTTTAAAAATTTGTTTAGCAATTTTATTCTGCACAGATATCACCATGAGTCAGAATTGACTTGATGGTAGTAATCAACAGTGAAACAATATAAGTGGCTGTACGTGTTTGAGTTTTTCTAGTTGGGAAAAAATAATTTGCTTTACTTTTTTAACCCTTTCCAGTTATCTTTTACCCTTTGCAGTTTTTTCTTTCAGTCTAGTCTATATCATGTTGCATTGCTAACAAAAAGATCTTGAGTCTCCTGTGGTTTGATTCAGTGGCTCTGTGGGATAAAAATGAGCAATCTCTTCTATGACGATCTACAGTCACATAATTTCACTGGAGGGACACTATGAATCGACACTGGCTTGACGGTAATGAGTTGAGATTGCCAGTTGATTCTTTCACAAGAATATTGATGGTAAGTTTGATGACAACACATATTGCATCTAACTGGCACATTATTGTACTTTATATATATTTGCAGTAAGAACTTGGAGAGCATACAGAGTATGAGAAATTGAGCTCAAGTTTTTAGGATTTTTTAAAATACTCCTCAAAATAATTACAATTGCACTTGTAGATAGAATGGTAATAGAAACAATACATTTAAACTATTTTAAAGAAGCAAATGTAAACAAATACTACTTTGTGTCCACTGGTAAAATAGCAAACATTGAAAGTTTTTTCAGTACACTTATTTCTATTTTAAACAGTTACATATAGAAAAATCACAGTTGTTCTCAGCATAGATGGTTTATCAATACTTATTTTTATAACATTTTAACTTGTGCAAGGGATTCAAGGCTATAGAAAAAGAAGATTGATTCACCAGTGCAATTGACTAGGAATTGTCAGTGTATTGACCCGTAACAGTGTCTATTTCTTGTGAGATCCATTGTTTCAGTAACTTTGTTTTAAACCAAGTCTTCAAAATTTGATGTTGTTTTATAGTAGGTCATTTCAGAGAGATTGCCAAGGAAACAAAATGTTTTTAAAACACCAAAGATCTCTAAATAAATAATAATTATGTTTATTCACATAAGAATATTCAGATAAGTATGTATATGGAACTCGGGCGGCCTAGTGACTGGCAAAACGCAGAATGACAATCCCGAAAGCATTACTGGTCCAAGACCACCAGCTGCTCTGCTGCTCTGCAGGAGAAGGATGGATATTCTCCTCCTCTTTGATTAACTGTCTCTGAAAACTCACTGGAGGGGCAGCTCTGGGTCAGTTCTGACGCAGTGGTATGCTATAACAACTACACAAACATATACACACATGCTTTTTTTCCTTGCATAACATGTATACGAAGTAAAATAAAAATCATTAAAATAAATTAAAATAAGTCCAAGAATGCCACCTAAAGCACTGAGTATCCATTCTGAATACACCAGTTGCCTCTGGGATAACAATAAAGGTTACTTTAGACTTAAGTTTATACATTCTCAGAAATCTATGATTATTGACATCCTTAAACACTTCTCTGTTCAAGAGTAGGACAAGATCCTGCAATTCAAATAATTACAAGTTGTTACATATAATTGTGACTATCGAGCTCTGACCTAGTTGATTTTTCCTTGACATTTCACACTGATGAACTCTCACTTCTCTAATTTACTCATATTCTGACTCCAGTATATCTCTGACTTCATAGTCTACTTTTGTATCTTTTTGCAACTTTTCAAATACTTTGAAAATTTATAATCACATATATAGCTTTCTTATTTCTACATTCATTACAAATATGTACATATTTATACACACATGAAGAGATATATGGCTTTTCCCTCCTGAAGAGATATATGGCTTTACCCCCCTAAATATTGTGCCCATGCAAATAAATATGCACATTTATAATGGGTGGAAATTAAAAGATCATGTTAAAACTCTGGTACAGCTTGCAAATTCAAATATTGTGTGTGTCTTCTGATATTTACAGAGTGATGTTTGGTCTTGTTCATAGGCCCAAATGTTGGGTGGGTTTTGTTTTTGTTTTAATACTTACTTGGTAATGTTATCATTTATGGTCAAAGATCCTTGGATTAAGCTTTATGGTTGTTATTGTTAGATGCTGTTGAATTGAGTATGACTCATAGTGACTCTATGAACAGCCAACCCGAACCCTGCCCTGTCCTGTGGCATTCTCATCGTCTCTGACACACTAGACCCCATTGCTGAAGTCATCATGTTAATCCTTCTCACTGAGGGTCTTCCTGTCCTTTGCTGATCCTCAGCTTTCCAAGCATAATGACTATTTCCAAAAAATTGTCTTGCCTAGCTACATGTCCAAAGTATGCAAAATGAAGCTTCAGCATTTTTACTTTGAAGGACCAGTCTGACTCCACTTTTCCCAAGACATACCTGTTTGTTCTTTTGGCATTTCATTTAATACTCTTCTCCAACAACACAACTAAAAGGCATCAATTCTTTTGTCCTCCTTATTCATTGCCCAGCTCTCTGATGTGTAGCTGGTGATTGAGAAGATTATGACCTGAATCAGGGGTGCCTTTTTCTTCAAACTGACACCATTGCTCTTCAGTATATTGGATAGGTTCCTGACAATGAACTTGCCTAATATGTCTCCTTATTTCTTGACTGCTGGAACCAAGGGTATTGGTTGCTTATCAAGCAAGATGGGATCTTTAATAGCTGCAATCTTTTCTTCATTTAATGTTGACTGTTGGTCCTGTAGTGAGGAATTTTGTTTTCTTGATGTTAAGGTATAATTCATGCAGAAAGCTGTAGTCCTTGATCTTCTGCAGGGACAGAGATGGCAAATCTCCCCAAGCCAAATTTACTGCTTCTGTAAACTTGCTGGAGAGTCAGTTATGAGTCAGCTCCAACTCAGTGATACACAACAACAGGGAGCATCAAAAGAAGATGGAAGATATACACCGTACCCCAAAGAATGGTTACTATTTCAGAAAATACAGTGAAAAAAGAATTTCAAGCTGCACATAAGGTTCTGATGAAACCAAAACTCAAAGTACTAACAGATATTACCTGAGATGTTCCAACAACCAATAAAATGTTGAAAGCATTGATTTTCTACACCAAGAAAATTAGAAGACAATTATCTGTTCAAACAACTGGAAGAGACCCATCTTTGTGTCCATTCTAGAGAAAGTGGAGCCAAAATAATGCAGAAATAATGATAAGAGGTTGTAATAGAATTGTTAAGAATGAAAATTCTAAAATATTTAATTGCGCTTATGCTAAATATCCAAAATAAAGTTATTTAAACAGACTAAGGGCATATTCTGTTTATAATCAGGACAAATGAACACATACATGCTAATGATCATTTGCTGCTCGAGAGATGCAAACACAAAGGGTAAAGTTAAAATATTTGGAAAAAGCAAATCCTAGTAGGGGTATGGAGTGTTTTATTCACCTCACACTGTTGACAGAATTATAACATAGAAAAAACACCAACAAAACCACCATTTTTTAAATTTAGAATAAGAAATAGTTTAACTGGTGGGCAAGTGGCAAGAAGCTGTGCTGCAATCCTGAAGGCATGCAGTTTCAAGGCCACCAGCTGCTCCACAAGAGAATAATGGGAAATCTGCTCCCGTAAGGTTAAACCCACTGGTGGATCAGATATGAGTTGGTTCTAAGGTAAACAACAATAACAAAATGAATATATATATATATATATATATATATACCTCTACATATTTATTTGTGTATGTTATAAATGCATGCAAGGATATAGGAAAATATACAAGGAACAGAGTTCTGAAAGCATCTTAGCCATAACCAAACACTCTGATAAGATGAAGATTAGAGACTTGTGATTACAGTTTTGGGAATATGTAGCTCAATTAGTTTGATTTATGGCACACAGATATGTTCTATATTCTACTGTTGAGAGAAGCGAATGGGATTTCTAAAGTTTCTGAAAAGCTATTTATCTACACACCTATGTTGGTTATTTCTCCACGCAAAGAAAATAAAATTAATGACTTGAAGTACTTGCTACAGAAGATCAAAGATTATAGCTTTTGGTATGGAATATATCTAAACATCAAAAAGACAAATCCCTCACCACTAGGTCAATAGGTAAGCTAATCATGGAAAAAAGTTTGAAAGAGCCAATGACTTCCTCTTACAGAGATCCTCAATCAACACCCTCAGCACAAGCAGTGAAGAATCAAAAATACATACTATGTTGAAAAAATCTGCTACCAAGGGTCCTCATGAAAGTGCTGGGGAACAATTATGTTAATTTAAAGATGAAAGTGTTCCCTTTCAGGCCATGGTCTTTTCAATCACTTACTATGCATCTGAGGGGCAAACAATGATTAAATGTGACAGAAGAACAATTGATGCCTTTAGGTTGGGGTGTTAGAGAAGAGTGCTGAATATCTCATGGACAAACAAATATGCCTTAGAGAAGGTGTAACTCAGAGGCAAGGACAGCAAAGCTTCATCTCACTTACATTGGGCATGTTGCTTAGCAGGGCGTATTCCTTGGAAAAGGACATCAGAAAGAAAAAGTGAGTCTACGGCCATACCACCCTGAACGCGCCCGATCTTGTCTGATCTCGGAAGCTAAGCAGGGTCGGGTCTGGTTAGTACTTGGATGGGAGACCACCTGGGAATACCAGGTGCAAGAAATAAAAAAAAAAAAAAAGAAAAAAGAAAAAGTGGAAGGTCAGTAAAAGAATGGAAGATTCCCAGTGAGGTGAATTAACAAACGGACTGCAGCAATGGACTCAAATATATCAGAAATTATAAGGATGGCTCCAGGTTAGTTCAGATCTGTTATACACTTTGTTGCTATAAATATACTCCAACTGATGCCACCTAGCAGTAATCCATTAAATCTCAGACCATCCAAAACCAAATTAAGTCTCTACATTTCTCACTTTGGTTTTTATCTTTCCACTGTAAAATATTTTTTCTCACTCTAAATTTTATTTCTATTTGCCCTGTAATTATACTTTTCAAATAAACTTGTGGTTTATTAACTAATTTATTTTATTTACTGAACACTTGGCCTTCTCATCTTAAGATTAACAACTTGACACTGACTTTAGTGATGTAAATAATATTTTTATGTACAATTATTTGATATGTATCTCACAGACTCATTTTAATTACTGAAAAAGGATATTTATAGTATCTGTCACATCTGTAACTGCCTTTATGTTAACAAGCACAAACACAAATTGTTAAACTGCCCATGGAGGACAATGCAAATCAGTTAATGTGAATAATTCACTTTGGGTGAAACAGCAAGGAGTATTAAATGTTGGAAATCTTATTAACACATTTCTTGTACTGAATTCTGTTCTTTGAAAATAATGTGTCAACTTCATTAGTCCTTGATTTTCAGTATTTTGTAATTACCCTCCATTTTGAACCTGAAATGTTTATCCTATATGTCATAAATCCCATCTTCCATGATGTTAATAAGGGAAGTTTGGAGACAATTATGTTATAACATACAGGATTTAATAATCATGAGTTTAATCTTGAATCAATCTCCTCTGAAATATGAAAGAGATTAAATAAATAAGCAAGCTGAAATTAAAAAAAGAGCTCAAGTAAGAAGGTCATTCATGAAGAGAATACTTGTAAGAAAAGTCCTGGATCATGGATCTATGACTAAAACGAAGGGCTATAAACTTCATTAAAGAAAAGCTTGGAAGAACTTTAGTAGTCCTAATCCACAACATAAATAGTCTTCCAAGTATCCTGAAA
>NW_006399948.1:2286467-2318849 GCF_000299155.1 Elephantulus edwardii
ATTAAAATTAAAAAAAATTTTAAAAAAGTTCTAGACCAGATGCCTACATAGTTGAATTCTACCAAACATTAAGAGAAGATATATCACCTATTCTACTTACAGTATTGAAAAAAACCCAAACAAATAACAAAACAAAACAAAACAAAACAAAAAACCAAATAGAAAAAGAATACTGCCAGAGTCATTCTAACAAGCAAGCATAACCCTAATACCGAAACCAGGGTATTACTACTAAAGAAAAATATAGCCCAATATCTCTCATGCGTATAGATGTAAAAATTCTAGCCAACAGAATCCAAAATCCCATAAAAATTATTTATCATGACCAATTAGGTTCATAAGAGTTATGCAAGGTTGGTTCAACATAAGAAAAACCATCGATGTAATTAATCATATTAACAGAGTAATTAACAAGACCCATATGATCTTAGCAATTGATGCAAGAAGTCATTTGAGAAAAAAACTTACACTCCTTAGTGATTAAGACACTCAGAAGAATTGGGATAGAAGACAATTTCCTCAACATAATGAAACATAATATGCAAAACCTATATGATATATGCAAATAATATAATTTTCAATTGAAAAAGACTAAAAGCATTTTCCTTGCAAACAAGAACCAGAAAAGGATGCCTACCATCACCATTCTCTTCAATACTGTATTAGAAATGCTTATTAGTGTAATACTACAAGAGAGGAAATAAAAGGCATCAATATCTGCAAAGAGATGGTTCAGCTATCTCTATATGTTGATGATATAGTATACACAGAAAACGCCAAGGACTCAACAACAACAACAAAACTGTTGGAGATAGTAGACCAATTTAATAGAGTGGCAGGATATAAGATCAATATTCAAAAATCAGTGGGATTCCTCAAAGATAAGAAAGAGAACTCAGAAAAGTAAACAAAGAAAGCAATACATACCATTTTTTCCCTTTCAGTTTATTTACAAAAATCGAGCAAAATTGGAACAAATTCTTTCAATTTTCCTCACCCCATCACCCATCAAACTGTACAATCCAATAATTAATCCTTTCCTCCTCATACACATCCACACTTCTCTGCTTCCAGCCTCTCCCAACCCTCCTAGATCCTTATATTCATTCTATAATAAAGGTATTCTACAATATTTATCCTTGTGAGACTGAACTAGTTCACTTAGCATAATGCTTTCTAGTCCCTCCCAAGTTAGGCAATAATTTACAAATTTATTGCTCCTCCATGCTGCATAATATTCCATAGTGATTGTACCATAATTTCTCAATTCATTCATTTGTAGTTGGACATTTGGGCTGTTTCCATGTTCTTGAGATGGTGAATTATGCTGCTATGAACATAGTATCTCAGTTTTAAGTTGGCCATTATAAATGGCATTGCTTATAATGATGGTTTAACCATTTTTTTTTGCAATCTGGATACCTTTTATTTATTAGGTAGCAATGGTCTATGTGTCTGTCATTTCTCATCACATCCTCTCCAACATCTATTACTAGCTGTCCTGTTATACTTTGTCCCTGTTACTCTAGTAAGATGGTACCTCATTGTGGTTTCGATTTGCATCTCTCTTATTACCAGTGATTTGGAGCATTTCTTCATGTGTCTGTTTGCCATTTAAATATCTTCCTCTGTGAAAATTTGTTCTATGTCTTTTGCCCATTTTGTAATTTAGTTATCAGACTTTTTCTTGTGAAGGCTCAGGAGTATTCTGTAAATTTTTCTTATAAGACTCCTGTCTGAGATGGTATTATCAAATGTTTGTTCCCAGTCTGCAGGTTTTCTTTTCACCTTGTTGGAAAATGTTTTTGATGCGCACAGGGATTTAATCTTTAGAAGGTCCCATGCATCAATTTTATTCTCTTTAGATTGTGCATTTCTGGTTGTATTTGATGGTCTCTTTATACCTTGGACTAGTGCTTCCTAGCTAGATCCCAGTTTGTCACTTATGAATGGTTTTGGTCTTTACTCCCAGGTCTCTGATCCACCTTGAGTTAATTTTTGTGTATGTTGTGAGATGTGGATCCTGTTTCAGCTTTCTGCAGGCAGCAGTCCAGTTCTCTCAGCACCATTTGTTGAAGAGGTTCTCATTTCCCTATTTGATATCCTTGATTTCCTTGTTAAATATCAGTCAACCATATATATCTGGGTCTATTTCTGGGTTCTCAATCCTGTTCCATTGGTCTATGTGCCTGCAATTTTACAAGTACCATGCTGTTTTGGTTACCACTGCTGTGTGGTAGGTTTTGAGGTCAGGGAGTACTATGCTTCCAACCTCATTTTTATTTCTCAGAAATACTTTGCCTATTCGGGGTCTCTTGTTTCTCCAAATAAATTTGATAATTTTCCTTTTAAATGCCTTGAAAAATAAATTTGGTATCTGGATTGAGATTACATTGAACATGTAGAATGCTTTTGGTAGGATTGTCATTTTCACCATATTGAGTCTTCCTCTCCATGAACAGGGCACATTTCCCCATTTCTTTAGGTATTTTATTGTGTCTTTCAGAA
This sequence comes from Elephantulus edwardii, assembly GCF_000299155.1. Classification (NCBI taxonomy): domain Eukaryota; kingdom Metazoa; phylum Chordata; class Mammalia; order Macroscelidea; family Macroscelididae; genus Elephantulus; species Elephantulus edwardii. The sequence goes on from NW_006399948.1 coordinate 2,288,976, forward strand.
ATGCTTTGTAGTTTTCTTTGTATAGGTCTTTTATATCTCTAGTTAGGTTCACTCACAAGTATCTCAATTTGTGGTTGGCTATTGTAAATTGTATTTCTTTCTTTATTTCCATCTCTGAGTTCTCTTTGTTACTGTAGAGGAATCTTATTGATTTTTTAATATTGATCTTATATCCTGTCACTCAACTAAATCTAACATTTTTTTCTTGAGTCTTTGGGGCTTTCTGTGTATACCCAATAGAATCCAAAAGCACATAAAAAATTTTTCACTATGACCATGTGGGATTCATAGATGGTTCAATATAAGAAAAACAATCAACATAATTCACTATATTGACAAAGTAAATAACAAGAACCATATGATCTTAGCAATTGATGCAGAAAAGACATTTAATAAAATCCAACAATGCTTCTTGATAAAGATAATCAGCAAAATTGGAATAGAAGGGAATTTCCTCATCACAGAGAAAAGTATATATGCAAAATCAAGAGCCAAAATCATTCTCAATGGTCAAAACTAAAAGCATTTTCCTTGCAAACAGGGACCAGACAAGGATGCCCACTGTCACTACTGCTTTTCAATATTGTATTGGCAGTGCTTGCTAGGGAATATGATGAAATAAAAGGTATCCAGATTGGCAAAGAAATGGTTAAACTATCACTATAAGCTATATCATTTATAATAGCCAACCACAAACTAAATACTTGGGATTGAACCTAACTAGAGGCACAAAGACCTGTACAGAAAAAAAAAAAAACCAAAAAAACAAATAAACAAAAAAAAAAAACCAAAAAAACAAAAAACACAACACCCATAAAAAACTTCAGAACATTCCTGGGAGACCAATAAAAGACCTAAGTAAACTGAAAATGTTCCCTGTTCATTAATAGAAGACTCAATACTTTGAAAATGGCAATCCTACCAAAGTCTACATGTTCAAACCAATATCAATACAGATACCAAACTCATTTTTCAAGGAGATCAAAAGGGAGAATACCAAGCTTATTTGGAAGGGAAAGAGAATCCAAATAAGCAAAACACCTCAGAAGAACAAAAAATGAGGTTGGAGAAGCAGACTACTTGACCTCATTCTCCAGGAGAGTGAAAAGAAAATCTATGACTGGGGAAATAACATTTGGCAATACCATTTCAGACAAGGGTCTCATATAAAAATCTACAGAATCCTCCAGGGTTTCTACAAGAAAAAGACTGATAACACAACAATAAAAGGGCCAAAAGACAAGGAAATAATTTTCACTGAAGAAGATATTCAGATGATCAATGTACAAATTAAGTAATGTTCCAAATCACCGGCAATAATAGAGATATAAATGAAAATCACAATGAGATACCATCTCACCCCAGTAGCAGTGGCAAAGTTTCACAGGAAAGTAACTAATACATGTTGGAGATAACATGGAGAGATAGGAACTCTTATACATTGTTGATAGGATTATAGAATGGTATAGGCATTCTGGAAGGCAGTTTGGTGCTTCCTCAAAGAGGTGAACATAGAAATTCCATATGATTCAGCTATTCCACTATTTGGAATTTACCCCAAGAGATTGAAAACTGAGTCCCAAATGGAGACTTGTATATCAGTGTTCATAGTAGCAGTATTGACCATCACAGTAAAATACAAAAGGCTACACTTAAACCTCTTCTCTGTTATGACAGAAGCAAGACAAGGTGTATGGGCAAGAAGTTTTCTTGCCTGTCTGGAAACCTGAGCTTAGCCCTAATGAGAGGAATCATTTTGTTATCTTGAGAAGAATGAGTGCTCACTTTGGTGCAGCTCTTCTCTCAGTATTTCCTCTTCTGGTTGGATCGAAATAAGTTGGCCTTATATCACAGCCTGAGAAATCAGGAGAAGATTGCATGCTGAATTAGGAAGATGTCTAAAGAGAATAAAGCTCCTTTGTTAAATAAAGAAAGATTGTTAACAATAAAAATATTAAAACAAATGAAGGCATGTGGTACAGTTTAATGAACTTCTATCAAAATAAAATACGAGGATACAACAAAATTTAAGACTGACATTTAAGTCCCTACCTCTCTAGTTAGGAACTGAATCACATAAGTGTTATGCTAATTGACAATAATCACATATTAATTTCTTTCTGCTTCTGTGCTCTCTTCTATAAAAATATAATATTAATTAATCATAAAATTGGTATGAGAAAGATTAAAATAAATGTAGAAAGACTCAAGGACAAAAAATAAAATTGATGTTTCATACCAATCTCCCTTTATATATAGGCACACATTATCTTTCTCTAGACCATATGTCCATCTTAAAAGTAGTTACTCTGGAATATTTAAGTCTGGGAAATTTACTGTCTTTATTTTAGGAGAATGTTTTCATCTATTATACATTTTCATATTGCTATGTTAGACACATCTTTTTTTGATGCTAAAAGTCTAAAACATCACAAGTCTGTGTAAAGGAAAAAAACAGGAAGGCAAAATATCAAAGGAAGAAAAAAGGTCAAAATTAGAAACTGTAATTGCTAGATATGTCATGTTTTGTTTCCATTGTGACACATGTCTCAGTGCTGAAGATATTTAAAGCAACACATCTGTATTAGGTTCAAGAACTTAATAACCTTTACTATTACAGACTTGCAAAATTTACCAGCAAAACAGAGTCTGCTGCAGGACTGCTGTTGTCTATAAAAATGCAAATGACACTAAATCAGAATAGACTGCTGAAAAACTAAAAATCAAATATCACACAAATCACCCAGCTGCCTGAGCTTAGAAAAAGTGCATTTGAATGTGGACTGATATTGCCAATTGACATCCTCTGTTGTTTTAGGCAAACCTTTCAAAAATTCAATGGTTGAACAGACTTGGGAATCCTGTTTTCCTGTCTAGATAGCTTTTCCTATCTCCTTGACTTATGAAGTTTCATAAAATGAGTTTTAAATTACTCTAGAAATAGTTATAGGGTACTGGATTACATCATAAAAGATATAGTAAAAGATAAAGTAGTGAAACCAGAGGGTTTGTGCCATTCTGTAAACAACATACAGAAAGATTTCTCTTTTATGATACATGATATACAAGGAACATTTCCTGAATATATAGATAAAAATATAACATTTTGTGTTATATTTAAATACATTGTCTGGCTATCTGGAAGGCTGTCTGTTATTCAAAGGAGAAATTCTTTTTAGTTTTTTGATGATTATTATTGCTTCTGTATAATCATATAAAATAATGAAAATTTCTATGCTTTTATTAAATAACGTAAGACTATTCTAAGCTCATTTACTCAATTATTCATTACTGTTCCTCTATTTGATCTCCAAACCTATAAATTACAATGGGAGGAGTATGAAATGAAAACATCTTTCTTCTTTGAAGCCGCTCAATTTGAAACACCAAAGACAAAAAAACCTTTTAGGTTAGCAATGCAATTCCTTACAGTCTATGCCATCATACAAATGAGCATTAGTATATTCTTTTTGTATTTTAATACATTAATGTTTCCTGCCACACAAAAGCTAAAATGGTTCACAAGACGAGAATTTCTTCCTATGCTTCGTTAGCTAGACTAAGAAGTCAGAGAGAAACATTTCTGTCATTAAGATCCCTGCTAGATTTCAGATGTTATGTAATTATAAAGGCAGATTGTGATATAAAATAGACAATACCAACTGCTATATTAAGTAGATGTCTGGCTTCCAGATAGTAACACCATTTTAGTTATTATTCTTTCTACTTTATTTTCTCAAATTACTTAACACCTAATGGCTGTAATTTGGTGGTGAACATGGTGTTGGAATATCGAATCAAGTAAAGTTAAATAACCAAAATAAATAAATGGCACCCAACAAAACAAAGAATTATAAAGTACTTAAAACTTCAGACTTCTTTCTTTACTCTGTTTATAGTGCCTTAAATATCACACTCTGACCAAGAAATAATTAGCAATTTCTGAGCTTCTCTTAAATTGGATTTGCTTTAGAATTGATTCGTTTTCTCATGAAATCACAGCCAAGTTGTTACTTCTAAATAAAAATATTGTCACAAAAGTTTCAAGTAGTGAACACAATAAGCAATAATCAGGAAAATATATTTTTATTTCAAGATCAGGAATATTCATCTCTTATTTCATGTATTTTTTTCTGAGAAAGCGAACAATATTTATATTCTGGATTTACTTCACTCTTTTCCAAACAACTTTAATGTCTAGCAACAGCAAAATAAAAAAATCTGATCTTAATCAGAAAAAATATAAGAAATTTAAAACAATATCAAGACCTCGATAAAATAGTTTTGCGATGCATCCTGCATTGATCCACTACCAGTACTAAATTGTATGTCTTTGAGAAAATGAATTATAAATGTGAACTTTTAATATAGTTTTAAAGAGTCAGTGAAATTTAACCTAAACCATCAATGAATTCCACCTACCTGATTACTATGTGTTCAAGCCAATTTAACATCGCCTAACACCAATAAATAGAACATAATTTTATGCTTTAATGGAGAGATTATTATAAAGAGATTGTTAGAGGTAATCTCACAATAAATAACAATCCAATGTTTAATTCCTGCTGGAAATCTAAGATGCATTTGCACAAATGTCTCCAATACCATTGTAAATTGAATGGGTGCTTAGACTGTGAATGAAGATTTAATTTGCCTTCTCTAATAACTGTGTATATTGCCTACTGTTATTGTTCTTAGGCATTTCCAAGTTATTTTACACTCACAGCAATCCTAATACAAAAGAACAAAACACTATCTGATCCTAACAAGCATTGCCATACTAGAGCCAGCATGTCAACCCATTTCCTTTGCATATTTTTCCTCCCCCACTAAGTCTATATTACACATAACATACTCAGTCTATGAGATAAAGGTTTACCTTTCAATTTCTAAGTTGTTGCCTGTCTGTATTTCCAAAAGAAGTTTTATTCTTTATTTTGAGACTAAGAATACTAATACTCCTCAAAAGATGAAGAGAGACATATTTGAATGGAACCTCAAGATAAAATATATTCCATATCATATTCAAATTAATCTGCAAAAGCTTGGGCTCTTGGTGCTGTCACGGTGAAAATAAAACTGTTCATAACTTCTACCAGGATGATTTTGTCCCCAAGAGGGACAAAACTTGTTCTTTGGCATTCTCTTATCTTAGTTTGCTACTCAGTTGTACCCAGGTCTAATAAATTAGAATCAAGAAAACTTAGTGTTACATACTGCTTCTACCCAGTAACTTAAAAATAAATCCTTCAACAAAAATATTGGTTGATGAACTACAAAAGGCAGTGACCAGAACTGGTTTGGTGATAACTAGTGCTTTCAAAGTTGAGATCTGTAAAATCCCTGTGGTGCTAAGGGTTTATTATTCAATGGCTTTCTTTGCAGTTGACTGACTTTGTCATGTGGATGGACAGGGATATACAAAAAGGGCATGCAAATCTATCTACAATGAGATTGACTATTCTTGTCATTAAATTGAGCTGATTCATCAGCAAAATATGAGACTCTCACTGCCAGGAAAGAGAAAGCAAGAGACTGCAATGTATCCTTCAGAGTCAGAAATTCTTAAACTGCCAGATGAGGGCCTATAAGAGCAAGAGTCATAGCAGCCAGCATCAGAGAACCAGAGACTTGACTTGCAGTGGAGCTGATGTTGGAGCTGCTATTCCATGGATCTAGAACTAAGAATCTTTTACTCTAGTTTATTGGAGGATTTGGGATGAAGCTGGACAGAAAGTCATAAATGTCAGTACAAAGAGCCTAAAGTCATAATACTGAAGGCTAAGGAATGAACACATTTAGGAAGCTGTCCTGCCCAAATGACTCGATTGTGCTACTAATCTGACTTACAGTCTTTTGACTTCCCCAATATGGTTCTGTGTTGTCTCTGAGCTATTTCAGCAGATTTGGGATCCAGTAATGCAGTAATATCTGTGTTTAGATAAGTAGGAAGGAGTGCAGAAATCTGGGGGAAACCTCTCTGATCCCATGGAAATTGGTTTAGTGTTATTGGTGTTGTTGATGGGGTCAATTATCCTCTGTGAAGTTGGTACATGCCAGATATAGTTGTCCTCATATGGTCATTGCTCTTTTCACAACTCCTCATTTATAAATATTTATACACATTTTATTGTTGTTTTGTGTGCTGTTGAGTCTCCTGCAACTCATAGTTATCCCATGTACAACAGCTCTGAAGCCTGCCCTGTCCTGAGCCAATTTCACCAACTCCAACACATCTACCCACATTGCCCTTGTTACTGTATCAATTCATCTCATCCAGGGTCTTTTTTCTCCTGAATTATCCCTCCACACTTCTGAGAATAATACCCTTCTCTATAGACTGCCCCCTTCTGACCAATACTCAAAGTATGTGAGATGGAGATTCAAAATCCTACCCTCCAAGGAGAAACTTGGTTTCACTCTCTCTAAGACAGACCTATTTGTTTCTTGGTGGTCATGGTATGTTCAAGACTCTTCTACAGCACCACAACTCAAAGGTATCTAGTCTTCTTCTTAGTCATTATCCAGCTCTCTGATGCATAGCAAGTAATTAAGAAGACCATGGCCTACATCAGGCACACCTCAGTCATTTACATTGTTCCTCTTCAATACTCTGAAGAGGTTCACAACAGCAGATTTACCTACTGAAATTTATCTTTTGAATTCCTGGCTACTGGTACCAAGAGTGTTGATTGTGAATCTGAGCAAGCTCAAACTGTTAACAACCTCAATCTCTTCTCCATTTATCATGGTGCTGCCAATTACCCTAGTGGTGAGAATCTTTGTCTTCTTTATACTGAGCTTCAATCCATAATGAAGACTACAGTCCTTGACCTTCTGCAGCCAGTGCTCATGGTCCTCCTCAGTTTCAGCAAGCAAGGTTGTTTCATCTGCATAATGTAGGCTGTTGATGAGTCTTCCTCCATTGTGATGTCATATTCCTCTTTATAAAGCCATGATTCCTCTAATATTGTATAGTCCTTTGCTTGTAAAAAAAAAAGTTACAGAGTAGTTATATTGTCAAATCTTATTACACTGAAGAAAGGACACAACCTGAGCCTGATAATCATCACTTTCTAAAAAAAATCAACCCTGGAAACTGATGTCCTTTGACATTTGGTTTGCATTTTTTTCATGGCACAACTAAACTACCCATTACCATCAATTAATTCTGAGTCATTATTATTAGTATTAATATTAGGTTTCCTAGGCTGTAAATCTTTATGAGAGGAAACTATCTTTCTGAAGAGTGACTGGTAGAGTCAAACTCTTGACCTTATCATTAGCTGCCCAACGCAGAATACGCTATTACATAAATAACAATAAATGGATAAGTTAAACTGGACAAATAATTATAAAACATACTGCTACAATATGGGCCTGAGGACATCTGACTTCTACCTGCTTTATAAAGGGAAACTGTCCACATCAATAAAATCCATAGCAGCAGACAACTAGCTGCTCTATCAGACATGCCATCCCCCATACTCCTGCTACTCTTTCTACCATTTGTTTGTGTACAATATCCATTGTTGATTCAGTTTTTACTCACAGTTGTAGGGTTTATTAGGGAAATAGGTTGGGGACTTTAGAAAGCAAAGAATATCACATAATACCATTCCAGGTCCCAAGCAGTCCCAAGCAAGATTAATAAGGAGACATAATTCTATTTAGTGAAAGACAACATTTCAGTCAACCATTGAAAGTCTAGTTTCAGTTCAGAAGTACAAATAAACCTCTGATTTTCTTAATCAGTCCAGAAAACTTCACCTAAGAGTAGTTACAAGTCATCTTTTCCTTCAATAATCCAGAAAGCAAATCCCTTACCTGTGGCTCTATCTCCAAGGTCCACTGTTTACACCTTATCACAGTCTCTTCACAGCAGTGGCACAGTCTCTTCAGCCTCCCTTCATCACCATCACTGTGAGGGTACCTCACAATATGGAAAGCTCTCTTATACTGATCCTCCAGCCATTGATTATTTACAAGACCATGTGTCTGAATTTAAGGTAGCTGGAGACCATGCCCTCCACCCTAATAAGGGCTACTGTTAGAAAAGTCAATTTTTAGAGTTTTTGACACAACAGTAAAAAAGAAATTTAATTTGAAAGTAATAAATGTTAACTACTTTATTAAGATTCATATGCAAACTTTGCAAGGATAAAGAAAAACAACTTTATATTTTATGGAAATATTTTACATCTTATACATTAACTTGTACATTCAAAATTTCTTAAAAATATTATATAAATAATACTACTTCCTTAGAGTCAAAGTATTAGATGTAGATTCTTTTTTCCAACTATGCTTTATGGGAAAGTGTGCGATCATGGAAAACATTTCCTTTTAACATTGAATTATAAGAGCATAACACTAATTTAATACCAAATCAACATGTAGATTCTCCTAAAATCTTTTCACAGCCTCCTACTGTTTAGCTTACAGATTCTATTATCAAAATATAAAAGAGATGCCTTTAATGTTTAATTATTTTTATAATCTTTTATTTTATAAACAGAATCAGAACAATGGTATTGTACCCTGTATTCCTGAATATTCCCCAATTAGCATTCTAAATTGCACAATATTAACAGATTAAAATAGATTGCATGCTTGACCTTTCCAATGTGCTTTATTATTTTCCTCTGATTTTCTATTTCTATGCCTCCTGAGTGCCTATTTTACAGAACATTTTACGTTAAACTGCACTTTCAATGCAATATAATGCTTGGTAGGGGATCTGTGTTAATTTAAGAGTTTCTTGGGCAGCCACCTGGTGAGAAGATTTAGCATTCACATCAACTGAATGATACATGATCGAAATTATATCTTTACAAAGTCACAACTTTCATAAGTTCTGCAGAGAAGGTATCATGAATACCAGAAAGATTTTGATTAATTGCCAAACACGAAAGATCAATCTAATTTCAGTCTCATTTATATATAGAGATTAAACTGTATTTATAAAATGGATATTACTAGGATATGGATATACAGCAGTACTAATTGATAATGTATCCTAAGAATTAACAGAGTTTAAATTAAAATATTTCAAGGTCTCAGACCTAATTATATCAATTATTCGTATTTGCTTTAGAAACATAAACTCATATTCAATCTGGAGCATACACATAGACAATTTACTAATTGTATCCTTACCAATGTAAAGACAACAGATCGTAGTCACTAGTCTCTTTCTACATAAATTAAAAAATACAAAAAAAAATAAAATAGTGTTCTATAGGTCATGATTTGACAACCTATCACACTCAGGCACAAAGGAAAAAAAGAAAGCTTATTTCTTCTTTTATTTTTTTTTTAAAACGTTGTGTATGATGAATTGCCACATGACAACTTTGGTATATTGATGGCAACTATATTTTCTACTTACTTTATAATGCTGGAAGAAGCCAATTTTCAATGTTCACATCGTTCTTCCCAATAAGTTAGATAAAGATCATTATTAGAACCCACAATTCTACTTTAAGTTAGCAAGCTCTATGTGAGAAAATATAGTGCTAGAATTAGAAATTAGAGTGATGTTTTCATTGGATGAATTTTTAATTTTAAGTCAATGTGTAAGTGTATACTTACTAATGATTTTTATCCACACCTTTAATTTATTTAAGGATAATTATGTTGTTGTTAGGTGCTGTTGAGCCAAATATAATCTGCAGTGGCCCTATAACTAACAGATCTAAAATCTGTCCTTTCCTGTGTCATCTTCACCATCTCTCAGATACTTGAGCACATTGCTGCAGTCATGATAGCAATCCGTCTTTCTTTCAGATCTTCCGGTCTTTTGCTGACCCTCCGTCATTCTAAGCATGATGCCCCTCTCCAAGGAATAGCTTCTGTTAGCAACCTACTCTAAATACGTCTCTAAGGAGTATTCTGGCTGCACCTTCTCCAAGACATATCGATTTATTCTTTTGGTAGTCCGTAGGATACTCAGTACTCTTCTCCAATACCACAGCTCAAAGACATCAATTCGTCTTCTGTCATTTTATATTTCCAGCTCACAGATCTATAGTAATTGAAAAGATGATGGTCTAAATGAAGAACACTATAGAATTCAAACAGACATTGCTGTTCATCAATAGTTTGGTGAGGCACCTGACTGGAGGCTTTCCTAGTACAACATGTCACCTGATTTCCTGACTGCTGGCAAGATATTGACTGTAGATTCAAATGAGAAGAAATCATCGGCAGTTTCAATCTCTTCTCCACCTATCATGAAGTTATTCTCAGTGCTGAGAATTTTTGTTTTCTTGACATTGAAATGAAATTTATAATGCAGACTATATAGATATTTTTTTTTTATCTTCTGGAGTAAGCACTTCAAGTCCTCCTCCTTTCAGCAATATTGTGTCATCTGTATAAGTTACTGACTAATTTTCCTCCAACTCTGATGCCACATTGTCATTTACAAAGTACAGTTTATGATTTTTTTAAATTTTTTTCTCTCAGCATACAGAATGAGTAGATATGGAGAAGGAATGTAATCATGACCCATACCTTTCTTAATTTTAAACCATGTAGTGTCCCCTTGTTCTGTTCTCAGAAGAGACTCTTGATCTAGGTATAGGTTCACATGGGCACTATTAAATGTCCTGGGATTGTCATTCTAATTTTTTGTGGAAAGTTTTCAGAGTCAAAGCTCGTAGAAAAAACTCCATTATTTATAGTAAGAGGAGTTATAATGCCATAATGCGTATTGAGTTGTACTGTTTACCCAAGTTAAAGCCACTCTAGTAATTAAAATTCAGGAATGACTCCATAAAAGAAAGATTATCAGTCTCTTCCAAAACTGTTTACAACCTTGAAAATACGATAGAGGGTTGCTTTGAATAGGAATGGACTCAATAGCAGTTGATTTGTGGGTAGGGTTTTTTGTGGGGTTATTTTTGCTTTTTTTAAAGTTAAATTACCAGGAAACATATATAAAAAGAGACAATTAAATTATAACCACAGATACATTATGCACTAGCCAGGAAAGAAAAGTGCAGCAATATTAATGTCAAGCTAGTTTTAACAGTTTCAAAGATGTAGTATTGTTGTAGTGCAGCTGAAAACCTTGTACATGGGATTATGAATAGTTCAAAGTAAGAGTGCACATATAACAAACACATAACTACATAAGATTTTGTCCTTGCTTTATACTAAATTAATATACAAGCAGATTTTAAATGAGGATTTAATTAACATTTTTATGTTTTAGTTTGTTATTAGAAATTTAAATCTGATAAAAAGTATAATAAAACTTTACTATGATGTTGTTGTTATGTGCCATCTAATTGCCTTCAAGTCATAGCCACACTCAGTCTGTAGCCAGCCCTGTCCTGAGCCAGTTTCACTGATTCCAACACACCAACCCGTTACCCTAGTTAATGTATCAGTCCATCTCATCTGGGGGTCTTCCTCTCCTTCACTGTCCCTCCACCCTTCTGAGTGTGATGTTCTTCTCTAAAGACCATTCTTGCCTGGCTACATGACTAAAGTATGTAAGACAGAGCTTCAAAATCCTAGCCTCCGAGGAGAAACTTGGTTTCATCCTGTCCATAATAAACTTATTTGTTTTCTTAGTAGTCCATGGTATGTTCAAGACTTTTCTCTAACACCACAGCTCATAGGCATCAATTCTTTTGTCACTGTTATGGCAAGGTTTGACAAAAGAAAGATGTCATAAGAGTTGTAAAGATCTGAGTCAATGTAAGAAAACTGTAGGAGGAGATATGCTTGAGAGATAAATAAGACAGAAAGTACGTGCAATGGTGTATTAGATTGGATTTCTCAGTAGCAGATTCTCAAGTGAAAATAGTCTGCAAGATATTTATTAAGAAAGCTTTCTCTGGGTGGACTGCCAATAAATGTAGAAATCAGAATAGGAAAAGGAAGATCAATTAGATAACTACCTCAGACTTGATTTAATGTGATAGCCAACTTTATAGGAAGTAGTTAAATAAAAGAATATGACTTTTTTTAAAAAGTAAATGAGAACAGAGCACTCAAGAGCAATAATGTGAAAAATAAATATTACAGAACTTGGGAGAAACTGGACAGAATTTTGCTGAGTTAAATAACACAGCCACATAAGGACAAATAATGCATAAGATAATTATTGTAAAAATGGATAACTGGTAAAACATGTATGGGGACACACGGGGGAAGCAGTGGTAGCAGAGGGGTAAGGATGGGTAGGGATAAAACCACATGGTTGTACAATTTGGTGGGTGGAAGGAGGGAGTGAAGAAAATGGGAACGATCTGGCAGGCACCTGAAAAGACAGGGTAATAATGATGGGTAAGGTCTAATGGTGACTAATTTTATAAAACATAATGAATGTAAATGATTATATGAAAAACAAAGTGAATGAATAGTGTGAAATACAATGTATATGAACTTTGCAAGCAAAACTACACAAAATAAAAAAACAAATGATTTAATTCAACACATTCAGATGCTACTGTTATATCATTTCTTTTAGATTCTTATTAGAGAAAACAACAAAGAAAAAAAGAAATGAGAGAGTACTTAACAAGTACAGAACACTATGAATAATATTTAGTGATTCTTAAACTTTGACTCTTTCTTGATCTGTAACTAAAAACATTAGAAAGTATACTAAGAACAGGGAAATTATAATGATTCAAAATTGGCCAATTCCATAAAAATATGGAAGGCTCTTAAACTCATTTTATCAAACTGAGATCTGCATTTAATATTTCCCCTATCTTTTCACATTAAAATATTTATATTCAAAGATAGCTGGAATTCTGTGATGAAATGAGCTTTACTAAAAATATTTATTTTTTAAAAAAGATTAAACAAAGGAATTATGCTTTTTTGCTTTACATTTACCAACGCTTTGGAATTATTTTCCAAGGATGAATTCCGGGGCAAATACAAAATACTATTTATTCCTCAATTAAAAGTATGAGTTGGTAAAATGAAGGAAGGAAACAAAGGAAGAAAATATTTTTTGTTTATGTTTGGATTTATTTAAAGTTTGTTTTTATCATTAATATGCTTTCTATTCATCTGGTCTACCTATTTTATTGTGGCAGTGAAGGTAAAAATCTCAATGTACTGAGATAAGTGTTGTTGTTGTTGTTATGTGCCATCAAGTCACTTGCGACTCATAGATATGTGTTACAGAAAGAAATATTCTAACATGAAAAGAACAATATGAACCTCCAAGGTGGAGTGCCAGAATTAGCAAACAAAAATAAATCAGTTAATTTTTAATTTCAAATAAACAAGGATAATTTTTGGCATAATTAATCCAAAAAAGAAAATTTGGTGGTACAGTCTATAGGGAGTTGAACTGCTAGCCCAAGGACTCTGATGGTTAGAATCTCCTGCTGCTCTAAGGGAGAAAGATGAATAATCGCCCATGGTATTGACATCTCCAGAAACCCAGTGGAGCTGAATCAGCTCTCATTTGACAGCAGTGGTCAGTTAGCAAATATCAAAAAGTAGAGAGATCTAATGGCATATAACTTGTACCAAGTTACTAATACAAAGGCTTTGTGTCTCTAGGTGTTTAAGTCCACTAGCGACACTGGAGAAATATGGACAATCTCCTGTCTTGCAATTTAAAGTCTCAGAAATCCAACTGAGGGTCAGTTATGAATCAAGACTGACTTGATGGCAAGGGAATGTGTATTTCTTTTTTATTTTCTGTTGTAAGGTCTATGAACTTTGCTAAATTATGATAGTTATAGAAAGGCTTTAGGCCTTTTGCTCATTGGGTGCCTGTAAGTCGTGCTTGACTGGACGGCAATCAACAACAAGCAACAAGGTCTTAAATGACTTTTTTTTTATTAATTTCCTAGTTTTACTCCAGAACTATTTAGTTTAAAAATTCTCCAATGATTTCAGTGTTGTTGCTAATGTTAAAAATCATTATATTCAATCATCATTTTTAAGTAAAATTTCCTATAAAATGTAACATGACATTTGGGTCTATGATCATGCAAAAACTCAAGAGATGCAAAAACTTTAGCCACTTTTTATTTAGCCTATTAGGCATGAGAATAGATTAAGTGCTGTTTAAAGACAACAGTCTTTACATTGCCCAACCTTTTTCTGCTTTCTACTGCTTCTCATTTAACTGCTTCATCTCTTTCTCCTATATGAAACAAGGTAAAATCCCACCACTTTCCTTCATTTATTCACATCCATATCATCAAAAGATTTAGGCAAGAATGAAAACAATATTATTGAAGCTGTTTAACCAATGATTTTAAAATTGGATATCTAATATACTAATTTTTAAAATGTTGAATATGCTCTTGAGGGCCTACTATATCAGAAGTGGATGGCCAGTCCTACTTCTAAGTGTATAAGAAGTGGAAGTTATCTGGATGCTCTGTGAATCCTGTCTACATTGAGTGGTCCTGCTGGATCCAGTATCTGAGCTACATACAAGCCACCACAGGAAGGTATACTGCTTGGAAAACAGAGGGTCAGCAAAAGAAGGGAAGTCACTCAAAAAAAGATAAGACACAGTAACAGAGGAACTGAAATAAAGGTTTGAGCAACAACGTAGAGATTGTGAAAGTAGTGTTGGATATGGCAATGTGGTAATCTACTCTTCATAGGATTGCTATGAATAATAGTTCTTTTGATGCCTCTATCAAAAACAGTGATAACAATAGTGCTCCACCTCAACTTAATTTAAGGTATGAAACGCAGTAAGTGAATAATAAATTGAACCATATTTCAGAAAATCTAATTACAGTCTTTCTAGATTTGCCACTGAATGCCTTTGAAAATCAACTTCATCACTTGTAATAATATTTTGACTTAATGATCCTCTACTTTTAAAAAAAATACATAAGATTTGTCATTTGAAATGATTTTTAGAAAAACACAGATCATCACACATACATTTATTATTTTTCAGTGATTTCTAACTATTGTAAATAAAGACATCTACTTCTAATAAAAATGATGCTAAGATAAAATTAACTATTATAAGCATTGATTCTCTCCACACTTGCCATTTGGAAAGTGTGCTAAAAACTGGATTTGGATTACAAATGTATGCTACATAATTGATGGTAACTCAGTGAAATTTCCAGAATACTGAAACTTAGTTTTAGAGGAAATAAATGTGTCTTGCTTTCAATTCACTTAGAGAAATAATCAATAGCCTATTTAGGGTCATGAAGCAAGAACAAGAAAACTTTCATGAATTTTAATGAAGATTTAACTTGCCCAATAGATAAAGCAATATTTCCCAAATGCAGCCCATCTCTTATGGAGACTAAACTAAAGTGTTTTCTTTTTATATAATATTAAACAGAGTAAAAGGGGTTTTTTGCTGTTGTTGTTATTTCCATGCAGTCTCTGGTTTGGAATATGTTCATTCCTCATTTTTAATTTTTTCCCCCTCTTGTCATATGAGTTTACAAGAATGCATTGGTTGCTTTTCCCACTGCATTTCAAATTTATTTGATCTATTTGCTTAGTTTACCTGTTTTCATCAGATGTATTTAAACATATCAATGATTTAAAATCATTATTAGTAAGTAGTAAATAAGAAAGAGTAGTTCTAAAAGAATGTTAAGTAATCAGTCCTTAACTATGTGCATTGTGATCACCAATGTTGTTGTTTGCCATCAAGTGGAGCACAACTCATAGTGACCCTATGAACAAAAGACCTGAGGTCTTTCTATAACTATTGTTGTTTCTCCAAGTTCATAGAGTTTCAGAGGCATGTGGTTTAGGAAGTAGATGCCACTCCTACTTCCAAATCTGTTTTAAAGTGGGAGCTCTACCAAACACTGTGCCCTCTGGGCAACCACTATGACATTTGGACCCCAATGGCACAGGTTCAGTGTCATAGCAAACCCGGATTACTTCAGCACAACAAATTGACAGATGAGTGCTGTACAATTTAGAAGAATGTTCCTTCAAAATACAGTAACAAGTGATTAAAATATAACTCCTTGGGCCCCCAACTTTTAAATACAAGGGCCTTTCAGGAGGTCTTGTTGACTCTAAACAAGAAGCTTAAATAAAATAACCAAGCATTCCACACAAACCCTCTACCAAAACAAGAGAGCCCATTTTAAAGAATCCAGCCACTTCACCCAGACTCCAAAATGCAGACAATTGCTTGGCCTTAAATGCAAGTGCCCTCCAGGCGCTCTAAACAAGAGGCTTAAATAAAAAACAACCAAACATTCCATACACATCATCAACCAAAACAAGAGCACCAAAAACAAACAAACAAACAAAAAAACAACCAAGAGCACCATTTACAGAGTTTAGCCACTTCAGATGGTGAACTAAGACATGAAGAAATGTTCAAAATCCCTAGCTCTAAGACAGATGCAAATACAAACAACATTGAGATATCATCTTACACTAGTAGATAATATAATAAACTAGAAGGTTCATTTTCATCCACTAAGATTTTTTAAGATTGAGGAGCCAAGTTTGCTATACTCAAGTATATCTCTTCATTAGAAGATAAAGGAAATGGAATTAGAATAGTGATACGGATCCTCTTTTATAGTCCATGCAGTTTTACAATTAATATAAATTATAATGATGCATAAATTCATATTATAAAATTAGGTTTCTGAGGCTGTAATTACATAGTAGGAGACTGTGCATCTTGTTTCTATGAAGCCACTGGTGGATCCAGAACACCAGAGAGGTATTTTCCTTGGATTAGCACAAAGCTGCTGCAACAACTCCCTACGTTGTTTTTAACAATGCTAAAACACTGCATGGTCCAAAATTGAGAAGGGTGTGCACCAGGGCTGCATCTAGTCTCCATACCTTTTCAATCTTTATGCAGAACAGGTTATCTGGGAGGCTGGGCCCTATGAGGAGAAATGTGGCATCAGGTTTGAAGGAAAAATCATCAACAATCTGTGTTATGCAGACGGTATAAACTTTCTTGCTGAAACTGAAGAGGATCTAAAGTACTTACTGTGGCAGGTCAGGGACTGCAGTCTTTGGTATGGAATGAGACTCAATATCAAGAAAACAAAGATTCTCACCACTGGGTCTATTGGTAGCATCAGGATGGATGGTGAAGAGATTGATATTGATCACAGCTTTAGTTTACTTGGCTCCACAGTCAACACTCTGGCACCAGCAGCCAGGAAATGAAAAGATGTATTGCAATGGGAAAGTCTGTGGTTAGAGACCTCTTTAAAGTGCTGAAGTGTCAAGGATGTCTGTCTGAAGACTAAGGTGCGCCTGATACATGCCATGGTCTTTGAAATCACTTGCTATGTATCGGAGATCTGGACAATGACTAGGGATGATAAGAGAATTGATGCCTTTGAGCTGTGGTTTTGGAGAAGGAGCATCAAATATACCATGGACTGCTACGAAAATGCATAGGTTTGTCCTGGAGAAGGGTGAAGCCAGGCTGCTCCTTGGAGGCAAGGATTCTGAAGCTTCGTTTGACTTACTTTGGACATGTTGAAAGGAAGGACAGGTCCTTGGAGAGGGACATCATGCTTGGGAGGGTGGAGGGACAGCACAGGAAAGAAAGACCCTTGGTGAGATGGATTGATTCAGTGACTGGGGTAATGGAGACAGATGTGTCAGAGATGGTGAGATTGGCACAGGATAGGGCAGAGTTTAGGACTGTTGTACATAGGATCGCTATGAGTCTCATGCTACTCGATGGCACATAACACCACCACCACAATATGGTTTGACATGTTCTCATAATAAATACTTTAAGTTTTATTTGCTTTTACACTGAATCTTGCATTGTTGTTATATAACAAATTTATTTTATTTTCATGGACCACATTTTAATTTTTTAAAAGTTATTCTTGTTTTGTCTCATTTTGTTAGTTAAATGCTTAGTTTTCAACTTACATTTGCATTTCATAAAACCCCTATGTGATACAGTTAACCTGTCTGGTTGATAACTAAAATATTAGAAATTGGATTTTACGTATAGTCTCCTTGAAAGAAATATCTACAAGTCTACACTTCTGAAATCACAATAAACATAAACGAAGTAAAGTGCTATATTGAAAGGAAAACATAGACAAGCAAAACAGGAAAGTGAATTCATAATTGAAAGTTAGAATGAAACATGAATTATTCTAAAGAATGATGAAACAAGTGAAAACTTTTCATCTACAAGAAGAATTTTAAAAATATTTTTCTCGAGGAAAAGCAAGAAATGCTGAAATTTTTATTTAGAATATGTATTTTTTGTGTTTCTACTTAATTTATTCTATATAAATGAGAAATATATAAAACTATTAAATATCAGTTTTTTCTTCTGTATATTAGAAATGATAATAAATGCTTACTATTAAATATTATTTTCAAAGTTTAGTGAAGAAAAAGCTTATAGGATATTTAGTACAGATTTTAACACAAATGCTTAATAATAATAATAGCTATTTTTTTACATTAGCTTATTTACAAAAATAAAATACATTGTTTTCAAGAAGAGATTCTTCCAATTTCCCTCACCCACATACCACACATCAAATTGTACAATCCATGATTAATTCACACTGTCCCCTCCATGTACATCCTCATTCCTTTGCTTCCATCCTCCTTGGATACTTACACTCATTCTACAATAACAGTTTAATAAATATTTTTCCTTGTGGGACAGAATTAGTTCACTCAGCATAATGCTCTCCATCCAGTCCCTCCCAAGTTAGGTAATAATTTTCAAAATCATTGCTCCTGCGCGCTGCATAGTATTCCACTGTATGAATGTACCATATTTTCTCAATTCATTCTTTTGTGGTTGGACATTTTGCTTGTTTCCATGTTCTTGTGATGATCAATAATACTGCTATGAACATTGGTGTACAAGTCTCCGTTTGTGCCTCAGTTCTCATTTTCTCGGGGTATATTCCAAGTAGTGGAATAGCTGGGTCATATGGAATTTCTATGTTCAGCTTTTGGGGGAAATGCCAAACTGCCTTCTAGAATAGTTGTATCATTTTATAATCTCACCAGCAATGTATAAGAGTTTTTTTCTCACCACATCCTCTCAAACATTTATTACTTACTGCCGTGTTAAAAACTTTACCATTTTTACAAGAGTGAGATGGTACCTCACTGTGGATTTGATTTTCATCTCTCTTATTGTCAGTGATTGGGAGCATTTCTTTGTGTGTCCATTTGCCATTCAATATCTTCTCTGTGAAAATTCTTTCCATGATTTTTGTCTATTTTACAGTAGGGTTATTAGTCTTTTTCTTGTAGAGGGCCTGGAGTACTCTGTATACTTTCATTATAAGACTTTTCTCTGAGATAGTACTACCAAATGTTTGTTCTCAGTCAGTAGGTTTTCTCTCCATTCTGTTGGAAAATATTTTCAATGCACACAAACATTTAATCTTTAGAAGGTCCCATTCATCAATTTTATCCTCTTAAGATTGTGCATTTCTGGCTGTATTTGGAAGTTTCTTTATACCTTGGCCTACTAACAGTTTTTTAGTTGAGTCTCTGGGGTTTTCTGAGTACATTATCATATTATCTGCATATAGCAACAGTTTAACCATCTCTTTGCTGATCTGGATTCCTTTTATTTCCTTCTCTTGTTGTATTACCCTAGCAAGGAAAATACTTTTAGTCTTTCTCCCTTAAGAATGATGCTGGTTCTTGTTTTTGCATACAAACTTTTCCTTATGTTGGGGAAATTGCAATTTTGCTGAGTGTTTTCATCAGGAAGGTGTGCTGGATTTTATCAAATGCTCTCTCTTCAACATTGCTAAGATCATATGTTTCTTGGTATTTTCTTTTTTAATTTAGTGAATTGTGTTGCTTGGTTTTCTTATGTTGAACCATCCTTGTATAATTGTTATGAATCCCACTTGGTCGTGGTGAATTATTAGTTACCACGCCAGAGAAGAAAGCAGATACAGAGCTATAGTCCAGCCCCATGGTGCCTTTAGAGACTCAGCAGTAACAAGAAGTTTGTTTATTCATTGCTAACTCACAGATGATTAGTTGTGGAACCAACAGTGGGGTTTATTATGGAAATGAGTGGGTAGGCAAAGAATATATCATAATAAGTCCAGGCTTTAGCCCAACAGTTCCAGGGCACAAATCTTCAGTTAAATCCAAGCTCCAGTTCAGTTTTGCCATCAAATCCATGTCATCCGGCAAGTTTGCCTCAGAGCAGTTATAAGTCAGCTTCTCCTCCAGACATCAGGCAAGAACAACAACCGTCTTTAACTCGGACCTTTATCTTAGGGTTCCTCGGCTTACATCTTGCCAGAGTGTCTCCATAACAATGCCATAGTCTCTAAAACACCATCACCACGGTCTCACCAACAAGGTCCGCTCCAGTCTCCCTCCAGTTTGCCACCACACATTTTACTTGTCTCAAGTCTTGACATTGCCTTGTTTATTTCTTGCTTGTTTCAAGTTGCTGCCCCATGTATATAAATGCACTCTTTCTTTTATCCTAGTCCCACACCTGTTAATGATTTGCCAGACCAGGCTAATTTGTACAAATCATGTGTCTGTGGTAACTGGAGAGCAGAGGGAGCTAATTAGTTGCTAAAACATCCAAATCCCACAGCATTTTAACAAGAGCTTCCACGAAATTACCTTTCTCATTATCCTTTAGTAGCATTTAATTATTTTGCGTAAAGAACAAAATATCTATATGAAGGCAGGTGTATCCTAGACAATAAGGTTGGCACAAGATAGAGCAGGGTTCAGAGCTGTTGTGCACTAGGTCCTTATGAGTTGGAAGCAACTTGACAGCACATAACAACAATGTATCCAATTGTTCTAGTCAAAGGTACATACAAAGAAAAAATAACACAAACAAAATAAATAAAAACAAAGGTTCTAGATTAAAAGGTACATAAAAACAAAATAATGCACTATCTAGATTTTTTAATCTTCATCCTTATTTAGTTTTTATCTTTATTAGAATATATAAAATGAATGAAGAATGATGTAGCTATAATACAATTTTCTATACAAAAGTGACTTAAAGAAAAGGAGAAGATATGATTCTTCTAACAGACATATATATTCACAGATCTTTTATATATGAGAATTGCTTCCAGGCTTGTTAAAAGACTTCACTGAGGAGTATGAAATGAAAGTAAGCAATAAAAATGAAAGTTAGCAATACTACTTTTGAGATGCTATCTTTGACCCACTTGAAAAAGTAGTATATAAGGATGTGTAACTTCTTACAAGTAACTGTTTATTTAAAGTACATGACAAGACTATGCTCAAACAATTGTTGACAAAATAAAAACATATTCACTTATTTAATAGTGAAAAATAAAAGCCACAAATTACACAATCTTACACATGGATAGTATAAATACCATGTTGAAATTAAAAAAGGTATAAGAAATTACTCCAGCAATTGAATTTATTTTATTTACAAATTCAGTTATTAAGATTATGCCAGAGAACAGAAGATTATGACTTTGGCATAAAACTAAATATCACAATAATGCAATAAATGTCTCAGGTATGTGAGAAAATGTAATGGGCTCTTCTTTATACACATTTGTATATAAAACTCACCAGCATCAAGTTGGAATAACTGATTCTCCCACGTGTACACACAAACTTTTAAAAAAACCCACAAATAACCTAAAAAGACTAAATTTGTGGAAACTTGAGAAAAGGCTTGTGTCATTGAGTCAGAATCAAAACTCATAGCTGACCCTTCAGTTAGTTTTCAGAGTTAGTCAATGTCACAGAAAGAGAGTATCCACCTTTCTCCTACAGAGCAGCTGGTGGATAAAACCCCTCAGCCATTGAACTCCTTATCCATTAGCCCACCAGAACCCTCCCACAGGGCAGGAGTAGCAAGTGCAAATAGCGTTTTCCCTCCCACCACTATCCTCAGGAAGCTAGGCTAGCTATTTATCTAAAAGCTCACTGCACAGGTAGAAGACAAATGCTAGAAAATTAGTGAGAAAAACAAACCAATTAAAAGAAGATATTGCAGATCCTCTAGTTTTCTGATAAAAAAAAGGGAGTTTCAGATTCTAAAAAGTTATTAATGTTCCCTCTAGAAATGGCAAACACATAGAAATAATTGCTTGATTTACAAGGAATTATTTTGACATTCAGTGCATCTGGTCTATTCCTTTTTAATTATTCTTTATTTGAGTGGAAGTTTACAAATCATACAAGTTTTTCCATACATTTATATACCTTTTGTTTTGTGGTTGCTGTTATATGCTGTTGAGTGACCTCCAACTCTTAGCAATCTTATGTACAACAGCTCTGAAGCCTGCCCTGTCCTGGCCGTTTCACGGACTCTGACACACCTATCCTCATTGCTATAGTTACTCTATCAATCCATCTTACCCAGTGTTTTCCTCTCCTGCACTGCCCCTCCCCCCTACCTAGCTTGACGTCCTTCTCTAACGATAAATCCTGCCTGTCCACATGTCCAAAGTATGTGAGATGGAGTTTCAAAATCCTAGCCTTTAAGGAGAAACTTGGTTTCAACCTCTACAAGACAGACCTATTTGTTTTCTTGAAAGCCCGTGGTATATCCAAGACTCTTCTCTAGCACCACAACACAAAGGCATCAATTCTTCTTTTATCCTTAGTCGTTTTCCAGCTCTCTGATGCATAGCAAGTAATTGTAAGCCGCATGGCCTGGATTAGGTGCACCTTAGTCTCTAGACTCACATTGCTGCTTTTCAGTACTCTGGAGAAGTCTCTGACAGAAGATTTACATAATGCAATTCATCCTTAGATTTCCCGTCTGCTGGTGTTAAGAGTGTTGATTTGTGTAGCTGACAATCTCAATCTCTTCTCCATCCATCATGGTACTGCCAAGTGGCCCACTGGTGAGAATCTTTGTCTTCAGCTCCTATACTATTTGCTGTATCTATAAACCCATTAGAGGATTGGCTGTGAGTTGGTCTGACTTCACATGGTTCTTACACCACAAGGCTGTATAACAGATACAGAGAACAACAAAATAACTGAAATTTCAGTCAGAGATAATTCTTATGGTTAGAGACATAGAGGAAATTTCCCCCCTTTTATTATTGTGTGTAGCATTAACTTGGAACCAATCCATGCCTGAACCTCCCACAGGTTTTCAGAAGCAGTAAAACACACTAGAAAACATTGTCCATTTTTCTCCTGCAGTGCAGCTAGTGATTTGAATTATCTTTGTGTTGGCAGTGCAATTCCTTACCTGTAAGCAATCAGAATTCCCATTTCCACTTAGATAAAGTAATTATTTTAATACTAATTGCACAAATTATTATGTAGGAAAATTCATCGTAACGGATTGCTAAAAAAAGACTTTAAATGCTTGCTGCAGATCAAGGACTATAACTTTCAGTATGGATTGTATCTTAAGAAAACAAAGGTCTTCACAACTGGGCCAATAGACAACATCATGATAGTGAAGAGAAGATTGTAGATGTCAATGATTTTATCTTGTTTGGATCAACAAACAATACCCTTGTTACTAGCAGTCAAGAGAAAAAGAAACATATTATCTAGACACTGTTAGGGATCTCTCTAAAATATATAAATGCAGTGGTGTCTGTTTGAAGAGAAGTGAGTCTGATTTTGGCCATGGACCCTCCAATCAATTTTTATGCAATTGAGAGCTAGATAATGAATAAGGATGACAAAAAGTAGACGCCCTTGAGTCATGATATTGGACAAAAATACTGAACATCCCACAGCTTTCCAAAAGGACAGATATGTCTTGGGAAAAGTACAGCCAAAGTGCTTCTTGAAGGCAAAAATAGCAAACTTTCATCTCTCATATTTTGGACATGTTGCTAGAAGAGACTATTCCTTGGAAAAATTCATTATGTTCAGAGAGATAGAAGGAGAGGAAGCTAAATAAAGAAAGACCCCCCTCCCCCAATGAGAGAGATTGACCCAGTAACTGCAACAATGGACTCAAGTGTGTCAGAGATGATGAATTCGGCACAGGTTAAGACAGGATTCAGGTCTGTTGTTCATGGTGTCCCTATGAGTTGTACTCAGCTCCTCAGTGCCCAACAACAACACTTTCCTTGTCAATATTTACCTGGACAATCAAAAACTTTTCTCCACATTTTTAAGAAATTTTAAATAAGCACAAATCAATATATTACAGTTTCTGCCAAGAAATTGTAATTGATACCAGCCAATTATGCCACCCAAGTACTCAATATTATACTACAAGTACATTCTATGCAAGTCAATTGAAAAAAAAAGTTAATAAAAACTGAAGTACAAGTAAAGGGTGTTTAATTTACATAGAATATTTATGAAATGTGATGGTATGTGATTTTAACATTGTACAACATCTTATTATATACAGGAGAGAGACACTTAGGATGGTCACCAGTTGGCTAGGGACCTATGCTGCTGCTACAATTCTTGAAAATTAATAAAACTTTGACTCCAGTACTTCTGATCCTACGTAATTATCATATCACTTGGTCTTAGATATCTATATTAATCTCTGTCCATTGTGGTGAGCATACACGCTCTAGTCAAAAGGATGACCTATATCACAACTAGCTCTCTTCCCCCGATTCCTCCCTGCCCAACTTCTTTAATAGGCTTGAAATTCTTTCACTGTCACCTCCTGTCCCTCTCTGCCTGTCTTTCATTTCATACACCTTTCATGTTCTTTCTCCATAGTCCAGACTTTAGATGACTGTAGCTGTGAGAGGAGCCAAGACTCAGTTAGCGCCCAGTCTCACACTACAGCATCACTCATAGAGTGCCTGGGCAAAGTGGTGCAATAGCATTGGTGAGGAAATCTGCTAAAAGAATCCCATAGAGTACATGTTTCCTGAATGAGGAGAGTATGATGGGACAGCTATGGGTAGGAAGTGAGGATCTGGAAGTAAGTCAGAAAGAGACTAGGTCTATGTCTGCTGCATCTTATACTCTAATCAGAATTTCTGAATTCTATTAATCCATATGAGACCATGGAGTTATACATGATTGGATTCTGCCCCAATGAATATTAAGTAACATATAACTACTACAATTAACAGTGAGAAAAGAAATCAAAATAATGTTAGCAATAACATGCTTTATTTTCAAGAATTTAGAGATAACTAATTGTTGTTGTGGTGAAGGTTGCTAGGTGTCAACAGGTTGAGTACAACTCCTATCCACCCTATGAACAGTCAGCGTGAACACTTTGTTTATCCCATGCTACCCTCACCACCTCTGAAACACTCAAGCCCATTACTAAAGTCTCTATGACAATCCAGCTCATTGACAGTTTTTCTTTTCTTTACTGACCCCCTATTTTTCCAAGAATGATGTCCCTTGCCTATGAATAGTCTTACCAAGCTACACATCCAAAGTAAGAAAGATGAAGCATCATCATCTTTGCCTCTAAGGAGCACTTTTTCCAAGACATGTCTGTCTGTGATTTTGGCAGTCCATAGTCAATGCTCTCTTCCAGCACCACAACTCAAAGGCATCAATTCTTCTTGTGTCACCCTTATTCATTGTCCAACTCTCTGATGCAGAACAGGTGATTGAGAACACTATTGCCTGAATAAGGTGCACCTTAGTCTTCAAACTGACCTAATTGTTCATCAGCACTCAGGACAGTTCTCTGACAGCAGACTTGCCTAGTGAAATAGGTCTCTTGATTTTCTAACTGCTGGTACCAAGACTGTTGATTGTTCATCCAGGGAAGCTGAAATCATTGACAACTTCAACCTTTTCCTAACTATCCTGATGTTGACTGCTGGTCCTGTGGTGAGGACCTTTGTTTGTTTGAGATTTTAGGTGGCCCCAGAGCAACTCTCTGCCATAAAATACATTTTTATATAGGTCATACAGAGAAAGGTAGAACTGGCCTACAGAGTTTCTTTATGGTATTAGATGCTATATATTTCTGGAGTTGTTGTTGTAGTGATGTACTGTCAAGTTGGAATCAACTCACAGTGAATCCTCCAGTGAGTTTACAAAGGCAATAAATTATGTGGGAAGAGACTGCTCATCTTTCTCCTTCACAGCAGCTGTGGATTCAAACCATGCTCCTTTGGATCAGTAGCATAACTCCTACCAGTAATTCACCAGATCTCCCCTTCTAGAATAGCTGGTAGGTTTAAACTGAAAATTTTAAAGTTAAAAACCTATCACTTAATCACTACACCCACCCATGGCTCCATAGATTGAAGAAATGTAAGTTATAACTCCAGTCAGAATTGACAAAAAAATTTAATCTCCATAAATGTTTTCTAGTTTAAAAGATGCTATGTTCTAAAAACTTCTTATTTAAATTTTACATGGCCATAATGACTTGGCAATGGAGGTTCTTTAAAGAGAAAGTCTGACGAGAATAGTCATAGTAGTCTAGAGACATTGCTATTTGTCAAGTGTGTTGCTTATAGTTTCACTAAAATTAATGTTATTAAAAACACTAAAAAAGTCAAACTCATTGTCATCACATCAGTTCTAATTCATAGCTAACTCTCCAGCAAGTTTTCAGTGACTATAAATCAAAAGGAAGGAGACTTCTCATCTTTATATCCAAGTGTAGCTTATTGATTCAAACTGTCAGGGAGATATGTAGCTTTCGGGTCGTTGTTAAATATCATGGAGTCAGAACCAACCCATGTCTGACACTCCAGAGGGTATTCAGAGACATTATATCACCTGGGAGGAAGTTGCCATGTGTCTTCCACAGAGCAACTGATGGATTGGAACCATGTACTATTGCACTTACAACACAATTCATTATCACTAAACTACCAAATCACAATGCTACCATTATGCCACCAGACCAGCAGAATATTGCTAAAAGAATGGTATATTTAAAATCTCAATGGGTTGACTAATGATAGTGGTGGTGGTTGTGTTGTGTACCATTAAGTTGGAACTGACCCATAGCATAACCTCAAGTGGGTTATCAGAAGGAGTTAATTGCATGAAAGGAGATTGGCCATCCTTATACAAAAGAGCAACTGGTAGATTCAAATTGTATGCCTTTGATGAAGACACTCAGCAAAATAGGATTAGAAAGGACTTCCTTAAAATAGTGAAAAGTACATATGCAGAGCAAAGAGACAATATTATTCTCAAAGGAAAGATATTAAAGGCATTCACAGGGACCAGACAAGGATAATCATTTTCAGTACTCCTATTCAATATTATAGTAGAAGTACTTGGTAGGGCAATATGACTAGAGAAGGAAATAAAATTAATCCAAAACAACAAAGAGGTTAAATTTTTGTTAAATGAAGATGATATGATATTGTGCACAGAAAACCCCAACAGCTCAACAAAAATACTGTCAGAGCCAGTGGACCAATTCAGTAGAGTGGAAGGATACAAGATCAATATACAAAAGTCAGTGGCATTTTACTACAGTAGCAAAGAAAACACAAAGAAGGAAACAAAGAAAGGAATACTATTTATAATAACCAACCACTAATTGAGATACGTAGGAATAAACCTAACTAGAAACACAAAATACCTATACAAAGAGAACTACAAAACATGACTGTGAAAAATAATAAAATATCAAAGTAAATGGAAAAATTCTCCCTGTTCCTGTATAGGAAGACTCAGTTTAGTGAAAAATGATAATCCTATCATGAGCAATCTATATTTTTTAGAATTAAATACATTGTTTTATTTAAAATGTATGGTTTCAAGAGCAATTTATATTTTTAACACAATTCCAGTACAGATAAAAATTTAAATTTTCAAGGAGATTGAAAACCAACTGTCAAATTTATTTGGAGAAAAAGGGACCGTGAATAAGCAAAGCATTTCTGAAAAACAAAAATTATGTGAGAAGTATAGCACTCCTTGATCTCAAAACTTACTTTGTAGAAGTAATAATCAAAACAGCATGGTACTTGGAACAATGACAGGCACAACGATCCATGTAACAGAATGAAGAACTCAGAAATTAACGTATATCTTTATGGTCAACCAATACTTGACAAGGAAACAAAACCTATCAAATGGGTAAACAAAAACCTCTTCAATGACTGGTGCTGGCAAAAGTGGATTGTTACCTGCAGAAAGCTTAAGCCGGATCCACATCACACACCATACACAAAAATTAGCTCAAGATGGATCACAGAGCTAGGGGTAAAGTGTAAAATCATAAAGATCATAAAAGAGAGAACAGGACCTAGCTTAGAAGGCCTATCCGATGGTACATGACGTTATTTTTGTTTGTGTGTATCATCGAGTTGGAAACGACCCATAGCTGTCACTCTGGCAGAGTTTCAGAAGCAGTTAATCACATGGGAGGAGACTGCCACTCCTTCTCCCTCAGAGCAGCTGGCTGTCAAATACAGGCAGAGATGTACAAATAGGGAAGATAAAATTGATGAATAGGACTTTCTAAAGTGTAAGTCCCTGTGTGCATCAAAAACTTTTTTCCCCCGTAGGGTGGAAAGAAAACTTAATGACTGTCAATACCATCTCAAACAAGAGTCTAATAACAAATTTTATAGTTTATTACAGGGCTTCTGTAAGAAAAATAACAATAACGCAATTAACAAAATGGACAAAAGACATGGAAAGACTTTTCACAGAAGAAAACATTCAGATAACCAACAGACACATGAAGAAATGCTCAAAATTACTGAAAATAAAAGAGATGCAAATGAAAACCACAATGAGTTAGCATCTTATTCAAGTAGCAGTGGTAAAGTCTAATAGGACATCAAGAAATATATATTGGAGAGGGTATGGAGAGGTTGAAACTCTCATATACTGTTGGGGGAATTGTAAAATGGCACAACCATTCTAGAAGGCAGTGTGAAATTTCCTGAAAAAGCTGAACTCTGTATGATCCACTGCTAGGAATATACTCTAAGGATATTAGAACTGAGACAGAAACAAAGATTTGTACAGCAATGTCGACAATCAAAAGAACATGGAAATATCTCAAATATACAACAACAATGGAATGTATTGAGAAATTGTGGTACATTCACATGATGGAATACCACGCTGCACTTAAGAGCAAAATGTCTGAGAAAAATTGCACAACTTCAGAGAGGTTGGAAAGCATTGTGCTGAGTGAACTTACTCTCATAAGGATAAATCCTGCATACAAATGTTAACGGAAAGCTCTGTTGTGAAAACAATGTATGTGAACTTTGTATGTAAACCAGTGTAACGTAAAATTGAAAAATAATATCTAGAAGATGACCATTATTGAAAATATGCAAGGATAACTCATAAAATGTATAAGGGAGTCCAAGAGGGAAGGAGTGGAGCAGAGGGGAAGGGTGATTAGGAGGGAAATCACAGGGTTCCATAATTTGGACATGAAAACATGGGGTAATGATGGGCATAGTTCAGTGGTGACTAATTTATAAAACACAATTAATGAGATTGATTATATGAAGCGGAATATGAAGTATGAAACACAATGTATACGAGTTATGTATGCAAACCAATGTAAAATTAAAATGTAAATAAAAAGTAAACCTCAGATATTGAAGATAGAAAATATGAACACAATGGTACTGCATATAAAGCAGAATATAATTAATAACTGAAATCTATATGATTGACAAAACTATAGAAATGGAGCTATACTTGATGATTAAATAGTTAATTAAGTACCAAAATATGTATGGACAAAAGAAATTTAAATTATTTGACTGAAACATATTTGTTACAGATTTTAACTCAACACAAGCATATATATACATACATACACATGCATATACATATAAACATATATATATTAAAGAAAATAAAAATGTATATCCTTATTATTTAAAAACCTAGTATCTTCATAATCAATAAAACATGCAATGATAAGATTTTAAAATCATAACAAATAAAACATTTTCATCAGTTCTTACTATGCTTGGGAAGAGGCACAACCATAAGAAATTAATTTCTGACTAAGGACACAACAACAAGTATTATACTATCAATATTAAT
>NW_006399948.1:2319118-2319758 GCF_000299155.1 Elephantulus edwardii
ATATAAATAATTATATATTAGTTGCATATAAATAAATACTGACCTGCAGGAAAAAGTGTTTTCTGGACCATTAACACAATTAAGACAGAGGCCTGAATTCAAGGCAGGCTCAGCACAACCATCAGCATCTGTTTCACAATCTGCACCAGTTTCTTCACTTGTACAAATGCAGGTATATACATCTCCTAACTTCTGACATATGCCTTCGTTCATGCAAGGAATTGATAGGCAGTCCTAAATTAGGAAATAGGAAATCAAATACGATTATTAATAGGACTAATAGAGTGCCTTAAACTTGTATGCATATGTTTTTTAAAGGAATGCCAACTCCAAAAAATGTCCTCATGTCATAAGAAATAATTTACGAAAATACATGATTGCATTATTGTAATTAGTTTTCAAATTCATTTTTCAACATGTTACATAAATAAGCCACATCTTCCTGCCATCACTTTTATTCTAACCATATATTTATTGGTTTCTGTGGCTTTCAATCTTTATAGGAGGAGACTAACCGTCTTTCTTTTGAAGAGCAGATATTAGATTCAAACCACTGACCTTTTGGTTAGCAATACAAAATGTAAAACACTATGCCACCAGAACACCTTACGCTTTAAATATATATTTCTAGAATTACTTA
>NW_006399948.1:2319868-2327570 GCF_000299155.1 Elephantulus edwardii
TACTTTGGTCAGATTATCAGGAAGGGCCAGTCTTGGGAAAAGACAGCATGTTTAGGAAGGTGGTGGGTCAGAAAGAGAGGAAAGCCCACAAGGAAACAGATTGCACATTTACAATCAATTCTGTAAAGGTTAGTAGCTGACCAGTTAGCAAAATGCAGATGTGAACAATGTCCCAAATACTTCATCCCTTGTACCATTCCATGATTTCCAACATCAATTACTCTCTTCTGCTCAGTTTCCACACATCTCTTATGACCTGTCAGATCCATGGTTCACAGGAAGGTCTCTCAGAAACTCAAACTCATCATAAAAACAACTCCTATCACTGTTGGTGATGCAGACCAATGTTGCAGAGACAAATGAATAATGGGCCAGGGTCTGATAGGTTGTCATTTGTAGCACAGTGCGAGGTCGTGTCCCAGGAGAGAAAACGTCCCACCAAGAGTGTGAGCATTAAGCATCCATGAGTTTATATAGACTTCTAATAAGGTAAGGAGCCTATGGTGATGAAGGAAGAATCTCAAACTGCTTTGAAGGAAAAAGCAAAAAATAAGGCCCCAGGAATAGATGATATACCAATTGACATATTTCAGCTTACAGATGCTGCCCTGGATGTGCTCACCAAGTTGTGCCAAGAAATCTAGAGAACAGCCACTTGGCCAACTGATTGGAAGAGATCTATATTTGTTCCCATTCCAAAGAAGGGTGACCCAACAGAGTGTGGAAACTATAGAATGATATCATTTATTTCACACACAAGCAGGATTCTACTTAAGATTATCCAAAAATGACTGGCAGAGAACTGCCAGAAGTCCAGTTTGGGTTTAGAAGGGGTCATGGTATAGGGGCATTGTAGTTAATGTTAGATGTATCTTAGCTGAAAGCAGGGAATACCAGAGGAATGTATATTTCTGTTTCATTGGCTATGCAAAGCGTTTGACTGTGTGGATCATAATAAACTGTGGCTGACTCGGAGAAGAATGGGAATCCCAGAACACTTGAGCATGCTAATGAGAAATGTATACTTGGACCAAGAGGCAGTCATCAGAACAGAGCAAGAAAACACTGCATGGTTCAAAATTAGGCAATATGTACACCAGGGATGTGTCCTATCTCCATACTTTTTCAACCTACATGCACAACAGATTATCTGAAAGGCTGGGCTCTATGAGAAGTGTGGTGTCAGAACTGGTGGAAGATCTATTAACAATCTGCATTATGCAGAAGACATAACCCTACTTGCTAAAACTGAGGAGGACCTGAAATGCTTGTTGCAGAGGGTCAAGGACTATAGCGTTAAATATGGAATGAGGCTCAATGTCAAGAAGACAAAGATTCTCAGCACTGGACCAATTGGCAGCATCAGGATGGATGGTGAAGAGATTGAGATTGTTAACAACTTTTGTCTGCTTGGCTCCTTGGCCAACAATCTTGGCACCAGTAGCCAGGAAATAAAAAAATGTATTGCAATGGGAAAGTCTTCTTTTGGTGACCTCTCAAGAGTACTGAAGAGCAATGGTGTCACTCTGGAGACTAAAGTGCGTCTGATACAGGCTATGTATGGCCTTTGCAATCACTTGTTATGCATCAGATAGTTGGACAATGATTAAGGAGGATAGAAGAAGAATTGATGCCTTTGAGCTGTGGTGCTGGAGAAGAGTATTGAATGTACCATGGACTGCCAAGAAAACAAAACAGATTCATCCTGGAGAGGGTTAAATCAGGCTGCCCCTTGGAGGCAAGGATTCTGAGGCTTCGTCTGACATACTTTGGACATGTTGTAGGGAGGGACAGGTCCTTGGAGAGGGACATCATGCTTGGGAGGGTGGAGGGACGGCTCCGAAGGGAAAGACCCTCTATGAGGTGGATTGATTCCATGACTGGGGTAATCAGGATGGGTGTGTCAGAGGCAGTGCGACTGTCACAGGATAGAACAGGGTTTAGGGCTGTTGAACATATCATCACTATGAGTCACAAGTGACTTGACGGCACATAACAACAACAACAACAACAACAATAGGGTAAAGCTTATATCTCACGGTAATCCTACTTCCTCAACACAACAAATACATCATTACAAAATAAAAAGTTAATCAATGGCTGTTGTGTTTGTTGTGTCTATAGAATTGAGAAATAGATATGAGGTTTGAAATAGAATGATCAAAATTTGTACTCACAATGATTTATTCATTGCAAATATCTTTTTTTAACAGAAACAAACGACAACTTCACACGTGGATTTCACCTGATGCACTGCACAGAAATCAGATTGGCTACATTTGTGGAAGAAATATTTGGAGAATCTCAGTTGTGGCAGTCAAAACTAAACCAGGAGCAGACTTCCGCTCAGATCTTCAATTACTCATATTCAAGTTCAATTAGAGGCTGAAGAAAATTAAAATAAGTACACAAGAACCAATATATGAGCTTGATTCAATTCTGTATGGATTTCATTTCCATCTTAAGAATAGGTTTGAGGCATTGAACATCAATGATCAAAGACCAGATGAGTTGTGGGATGACATAAAGATCATTAAAAAAACAGAGGAGAAAGAAAAAAATCTAAATGAATGTCAGAAGAGACTCTAAAGATTGCACTGGAGAATTGAGATGTCAAAACAAAGAGAAAACATGTCAAAGCAAAACAACTGAACAGATTTCAAAGGGCAGCTGAGGAGGACAAAGCAAAGTATTATAATGGAACATAGCACGCATAATGCAATTACAGCAGAGAGCTGTAACTGGAGAATAAGAACAACTCACACAGTATTTGTCCTGTGTGAGTTCTTTTTATTCTGTTCTGTTGGATTACTGTTTTGGGGAATGGAAATAAACATGGTTCTCTTCCAAAAAAAGAACTCGCACTATGGAGTGCACTCAGGGCTGGGGGTGGGGCGGGGGAATTGTATACCAATGAAGGAATTTTTCTTTTTCTTTTTGAAGAGAGGAGAGAATTAGGGTGGGGGTGAGGGGACAGGGAGGAAAGTGAAACAATGAACGAATGGAAATCCAAATTATCTGTAAATGTTCACTAAAATTAATAAAATAAAATTTATTTTAAAAAATAATTCACGCTGCATTTCTCAAGCTAAGAGAACTGAGAAACAAATGAAACCTTACGTTACGATATTGAAAGGTGCTCTAGGAAATATACTGAATGATACAGAAAGCATTAAAAGTAGATGGAGAACACTTCAGCAAAGAAGACATTCAAATGGCCAACAAGCACATGAAGAAATGTTCAAAATCCCTAGCACTAAGAGAGATGCAAATCAAAACAATGATGAAATATCATCTACCCAAATCAGAATAGCAAAATTTAACAGAACAGCAAGCATCAAATGCTGGTAAGATTGTGGAGAAACTGGAACCCTTATTCACTGTTGGTGGAATTGTAAAATGGTGCAACCACTGTGGAAAGTGATGTGGCGCTTTCTTAAAAAGTTGCAAATAGAGATACCATTTGACCCAGCAATTCCAATACTGGGAATATACCCTAAAGAGACCATAACCGATATCCATGCAGATATATGCACACCCGTGTTTATTGCAGCTTCATTCACAGTAGCAAGTAGTTGGAAACAACCTAAATGCCCTTCAACAAATGAATGGATGAGAAGCTCTGGTATAGTCACACAATGGAATACTATGCTGCATTGAAAAACTAGGAAGTCATGCAAAATTATTCAAAATGGATGACCCTGGAGGACATGATGCTGAGTGAAATATCTCAGTCACAAAAGAACAAATACTGCATGGTGCCACTGTTGTAGAATGGGACTGACATCAGAGTTGAGGTAAGACTGAGAAAAACTGGGTAAATTATGTATACTGCATTGAAACAGATGACGGAGAGAACAATTTAAAAGCAGTATATGATAGGGCATTATGGTTATCACAAGAGTTCAGAATTAAAATTGCATAGTAGAGTGTACTTGGGGCGGTGGGAGGGGTGCGGGGGAATTGTATACCAATGAAAGCATTTTTCTTTTACTTTTCAAAGAGAGAAGTGAACTGGGGTGGAGGGGTGGGCAGGGAGAAAAGTGCAACAATGAATGAATGGAAATTCAAAATCTCTGTAAATGTTCATTAAAATTAATAAAATAGATTTTTTTAAAAAAAGTAGATAAAGAGATTGCACAAAATCACTATATCAAAAAGAATTGACAGTGAAACATTTCTGGAAGTACCATATGAAGAGAGCCAACGATAATGTAGGAGGAAGTAGAAGCTGTATTGAAGGCACTGGCAAAACTAAGGCCTGAGGAGCTGATGGGATACCAGTAAACTTGTTTCAATTAATAGATGCAGCAATGGATATGCTCACCAGTCTATGCCAGGAAATTTGGAAGACAGCTCTCTGACCAATGGACTGGAAGAGGTCCATAATTTTTCCCTTTCGCATGAAAGGCAATTTAATTGAATGTGGAAACTATCGAACTATATCATTAATATCACATGTAAGCAAAATACTGCTGAATATCATTAAAAAATGGCTGAAAGAGTACATATATGGGGGAGGCCACGGAACCAGGGATTTCATTACTGATGTCAAATAAATCCTGGATGAAAATAAAGAATACCAAAATAATATGTATGCTTTATTGACTGTGTAAAGACATTTTTCAAGTTGTGGTTGCCATTGAGAAGAATGGGAATCTCAGAGCACTTAATTGTGCTTATGTGCAACATACACCTGGACCTGGAGGCTTTTGGGTGAACAAAGCAGGGGAAACAAAATGGTTTATAATTGAGAAGGAAGTGTTTCAGGGTTGTGATCTTCCTCCATACCTATTCAATCTGTATACTAAGCAAATTATCTGAGAAGTTGGATTCTATGAAGCAAAGTGTGGCACCAGGATTGGAGACAGTTTCATTAGTAACCTGTGTTATGCAGATGACATAACCTTGCTTGTTGAAAGGGAGAAGAACTTGAAGCACTTGTTGCAGAGGATCAAGGAATGCAGCCTTCAGTATGGATCGCTTCTCAGTGTCAAGAAAACAAAGATTCTTACCACTGCACCAATAGGCAGAGTCAAGAGAGAAGGAGAAGGGATTGAAACTATCAATAGTTTCAACTTGCTTGGATCAACCCTCTTGGTAGCAGTCAGGAAATAAGGAGAGACATTACACTGGGAAAATCTGCAATTAGGACCTTTCCAAATTTAAGGAACAGTGTTGTCAGTTTTAGGACTAAGGTGTGTGAGATTAAGGCTCAAGTCTTTCCAATTATTAGCTACACATCGAGACTTGGACAATGAATAAGGAGGAGGGAAAAATAATTGATACCTTTGAGCTCTGGTGTTGGAGAAGAGCACTGAGCATTCTGTGGACAGAAGATGAATGAACAGCTATGTCTTGGAGAGGATGGGCCAGTGTTCTTTGGAGGCAAGAATAATGAGACCTCACCTCCCATGTTGTTGTTGTTGTTATGTGCCAAAAAGTCTATTGAGACTCGTAGCGACCCTATGTACAACAGCCCTAACCCCTGCTCTCTCCTGTGCCAATCGCACTGCCTCTGACACATCCATACCGATTACCCCAGTCACTGAAACAATCCACCTCATAGAGGGTCTTCCCCTCTTATGCTGTTCCTCTACCCTCCTAAGCATGATGTCCCTCTGCAAATACCAGTCCCTCCTTACAACATGTCTAGAGTATGTCAGATGAAGTCCCAAATTCCTTGCCTTGAAGGAGTAGTCCAGTTTAGCCCTCTCCAGGATGAATCTGTTTTCTTCATAGTCCATGGAACATTCAATAATTTGCTCCAGCATCACAGCTCAAAGACAGCAATTCTCCTTCTATCCTGCCTAGTCATTGTCCAACTCTCTGATGGATAACAAGTGATTGTAAAGACCATGGCCTGTAGCACACACACCTTAGTCTCCAGAGTGACACCATTGCTCTTCAGTACTTTGGAGAGGTCCCTAACAGAGGACTTTCCCATAGCAATACGTCTGACTACTAGTGCCAAGAGTGTTGACTGTGGAGCCAAACAGACTAAAGTTGTTAGCAATCTCAATCCCTTCACCATTTATCCTGATGCTGCCAATTGGTCCAGTGGTGAGAATCTTTGTCTTCTTGATATTGAGCCTCAATCCATACTGAAGGCTGCAGTCCTTTACCTCTACAGCAAGCGCATCAGGTCCTCCTCAGTTTCAGCAAGCAGGGTTGTGTTATCTGCATAACGCAGATTGTTGATAGATCTTCCACCAATCCTGATGCCACAATTCTCCTCATAGAGCCCAGCCTTCTGGATAATCTGTTCTGCATACAGGTTGAAAAGGTATAGAGATAGGACGCATCCCTGGCATACACCCTTCCCAATTTTGAACCATGCAGTGTTTCCTTGCTCTGTTCTGACTACTGCCTCTTGGTCCAACTATAGGTTTCTCATTAGCACGACCAAATGTTCTGGGATTCCTATTCTTCTCAGTGTCAGCCACAGTTTGTTATGATCCACACAGCCAAACGGCACCTCCCAAACTTTGGACATATTGCTAGGAGGTGTAATTCTTGGGAGAGGCACATGATGTTAGGAATGGTGGAGAGTCAGCGAAGGAGAGGAGGACCTTCAACCAGGTGAATTGATATGGTGACTGCTGCATTGGGCTCTTGTGTGTTAGGATTTGTGAGGATGACACAGGACAGGACTGGGTTCAGACCTTTTGTTCATAGGATCACTATGAGTCATTCATGATTCAGTCGCACCTAACAACAACAACATACTTAGAAGAGCACTGTTGTTAGGTGGTATCCCAGGTGACCTAAAATCATAGTGAGTAGCCCTCTCAGTAACAGATGGGACTATTGCCCTATCCTCACAATCACCACTATACTTGAGCCCATTGTTATGGTAATTGTTTCGATCCATCTCCTTGAGGATTGACATCTCTTTTGCTGACACTCTACCTTTCCAGTCTTTTTCCAAGAACTAGCTCCTCCTGATAATATGTTCAAGGTATGTGAGATGAATTTCCCCAATTGTAAACTGTAAAGGAATGTAACGGTTTCTCTTCTTGCAAGACATATGTATTTGGTTTTCTTAGAGTCTGTCAGTTATTCATTGCTATTCTGCAACGCCTCAACTGAAAGGTACTATGGCTTTCAGTTTTCCCCATTTAACGTCTAACTTTAGGATGCATAGGAAGCAATTAAAAATCTAATGGCTTAGATCAGGCATGCTTCATCTTCAAATTAATATCCTTGTTCTTTAGTACTGTGGAGCAGTCATTTACAACAGATTTTCCCAATAAAACACTTTTGAGGTTTTCGCTTCTTTTGCCAAGGGGGTTGATTGTGAATCCAAGCAAACATAAATCATTAATATGTTCAATATTTTCTCCTTCTATCATGATAAAGCCTATTGGTCAAGTGGTGAGGATTTTTGCTTTATTGACCTTCAGGTCTAATATGTATTGAAGGCTTAGTAATTAATCTACTGCAGTAAGTACTTCAAGTCCTCTTCACTTTGTGCAAATATTGCTGCTTGTTGATAAATCCTCCCTCAAAACTGTCACATTTGGCTTTATACAGTCTAGCTGCTCAAATTATTTGTTTAGCATTCAGATTTAACAGGTATAGAGAAGGACATACTGCTCATACAATATTTAGTGTTGCAAGTCAAACTTGAATTTGTTTTTTAATTATTTCATCTTTTAAAAACTTTTTATAATAGTAGTTTTATTTACAAAATTCAATT
>NW_006399948.1:2327875-2329273 GCF_000299155.1 Elephantulus edwardii
AATTTATTAAATCATTGCTCCTGCGTGCTGTATAGTATACCAGTATATAAATGTACCATAATTTCTCAATCCATTAGATTGTGTTTGGACATCTGGACTGTTTCCATGTTCTTGTGATGGTTAATAATGCTGCTATGAACTATGATATATAAAGCTCTGTGCCTCAGTTCTCATTTTCTCAGGTTATATTCCAAGAAGTGGAATAACTGGGTAATAAGGAATTTCTATGTTCAGCTTCTTGAGGAAACAAAAAACTGCCTTCCAGAATGGTTGTACCATTTTATAATCCCACCAACAATATGTAAGAGTTCTTACCTTGTCATATCCTCTCCAACATTTATTAATTGCTGTCTTATTAACTTTACCATTGTTACTAGATGAGATGGTATCTCATTGTGGTTTTGATTTCCATCTCTCTTATTTCCAGTGATTTTGAGCATTTTTTCATGTGTCTGTTGGTCATCTGAATATCTTTCTCTGTGAAAGTTCTTTCCACATCTTTTGTCCATTTTATAATTGGGATATCAGTCTTTTTCTTGTGGAGGCCCAGGAGTATTCTGTAAATTTTGCTACAGAACTCTTGTCTCAGACAGTATTGCCAAATGTTTGCTCCCAACTGGTAGTTTTTATTTTGACCCTGTTGGAAAAAGGTTTCGTTGCACACAAAAATACAATCTTTAGAAGGTCCCATTCATCAATTTTATCTTCTTCAGATTGCATGTCTGGCTGTATTTGGAAGTCTCTTTATACCATAGACTAGGCCTTCTAAGCTTGATCCCAGTTTGTCTCTTAAGAAAATTATGGTTTGGGGCTTTACTCTCAAGTCTCTGACACACCTTGAGCTGACTTTTGTGTATGGTATGAGATCTCAGGTCTTGATATACCTTGAGATGATTTATGTGTATGATATGAGATGTGGATCCTACTCCACCTTTCTGCATGTAGAAGTCTAATTTTGCCAGCACCTTTTGTTGAGGAGGTTGTCATTTCCCCATTTGATAGCTTTGATTTCCTTGTTGAATATCAGTTGATCTTTCATCTAGAGAAATGTTGACCATGTTCATTCATTTTGGTTCTCTACCTCAGCTGTTGACCCCAGGAATAGATGGTATACCATTTGACATATTTCAACTAAGAGATGCTGCCCTTGATGTGCTCACCAAGCTGTGCCAAGAAATATGGCCAACTTACTGGAAGAGATCTATATTTGTTCCCATCCCAAAGAAGACCCAACAGAATATGAAAACTACAGAACAATATCATTGATTTCACATGCAAGCAAGATTCTACTGAAGATTAATCCAAAAACGAATGGAACAGCACATCAGCAGAGAACTGCCAGAAGTCCAGGCTGGATTTAGAAGGGGTCATGGTACTAGGGATATTGTAGGTAATGTT
>NW_006399948.1:2332982-2335963 GCF_000299155.1 Elephantulus edwardii
AGACCCTCTATGAGATGTATTGATTCGGTGACTGGGGTAATCGGGATGGGTGTGTCGGAGGCGGTGCGGTTGGCGCAGGATAGGGCAGGGTTTAGAGCTGTTGTGCATAGGGTCACTATGAGTCGGAAATGACTCGATGGCACATCACAACAACAACAACAGTTTCTAATGTGAACTTCAGTGTCTCTCCTTACATCCATTTTGCTGTTCTGGTTTTCAAGTATGGAAATAGTAAGGAGAAACAGTTGTAAGCAGACACTAGTGGTTGGAACATGGAATGTGAGTACTATAAATGTGGGAAAGTTGGATATTTTTAAGGAAGAAATGGGACACATAAATATCAACATACTAGGTACTGGTAAGATGAGATGGACTGGCATGGGACATTTTTAATCAGATGATCATATGATCTATTATACTGGAGATGAAAAGGTGAGAAAAAATGAGGTTGCTTTCATAGTTAAAAAAGTAATTTCTAGATCAATGTTGAAATATAATATTTGTGAGTGACAGAATAATATCCATACCCATACAAGGAAGTCTGTCACTCACAATATTATATTAATTTAAGCTCGACATCAAGAAGACAAAGTTCTCAGCACTGGGCCAATTGACAGCACCATGAAGATGGAAAAGAGATTGAAGTCTTTAACAGTTTCAACTTGCGGGCTCCACAATAAAAACTTGGCACCAGCAGGAAATCGAGAGACAAACTGCATTTGGGGAAATCTGTTGTCAGGGAATTCTCCAAAGTGCCAAAGAACAATGATGTCCTTCTAGAGATGAAGGTACCCCTGAATCAAGCCACAGTCTTCACAATTACTTCCTATGAATTATAGAGCCAGTCAATGACTAAGAATGAGAGAAGAAGAATCCATGTCATGGAGTTCTGGTGCTTGAGAAGAGTATTGAATATATCATGAACCACCAGATGAACAAATAAATCTGTTTTGGAAAGGGTGAAACTAAGTTTCTCCTGTGAGTCAAGGATTTTGAAGCTCTGTCACCTCACATATTCTGAGAATGAGGCCAGGAGGGACCAGACCTTTGAGAAGGATATCGTGCTTGGAAGGGTGAAGGACAGCAAAAGAAAGAAAGACCCCAGATGGGATGAATTGACGTGATAATTGGGGCAAAGGCATTGGATTTGTTGAAGTCAGTTAAAATGACTCAGGATAGGGCATGGTTCAGAGCTGCTGTTCATAGGGTCGCTATGTATCGCAAGCAACTTGGTAGCATGCAACAACAATTGATGATCTGTTGCAAAGTTAACTCCTGGCTTTGTTTTGACTACTAATGTTGAGCTTCTCTCTTGACTATTTTCATAGAGGGAGTCATTCAAATGTCCACAAGGTGAAGTCTATATGTATGTTCTTTATTTATGTTTTATTAAATAAGATACTTTCAATCAATAAAACATTCTTTCCACACAATTTTATTATTCGATCTGCAGGCCTATTTCTGTCACTACTACCAGTCTTTGTTTCCAACTGTTCCATTCCAATAATTTGCTATTATTAGCACATCTTGATTGAATGCTAGATCAATTTCACACTGTAAAAATTAGTAGACATCTTCAATTTCTTTATCTTTGACTTTAGAGATTGTGTATGTAATTCAATAATAGTTATATTAACTGATGTTCCTTACACAATTATGAACAGTATTCTGATCACTTATAAGGTTGTACTTCAGGATAATTATTGATTTTTTTATTATGAATACAACATTCTTCCTCTTTAATTTGTCATTCCTGGTGTAATAGATCAATCACATGATTGTCTGAAAAAATGACCCATATCAGTTTAGCTCAGCTCACTAATGCCTGGATGTCAATCTTTACATGTTCTATTTAATTTTTTACAACTTCCAATTTTCCTTGTCTTATAACCCATGTTCCATGTTCCAGTTGTTAACAGATGTTCGTAGTTATTGTTTGTTTGTTTTTAGTGTCTTCCAACCAATCTACCAGCTCCATTTCCAAGGGGACTCTAGTGGCCTAGTGAAAGAAGCTGCTCTATAATTACAAAGGCATGTGGTTTGAGGCCACCTGCTCCTCTGGCGAAGGAGGCATAATCTCCTTCCATGCTATTAACTGTCTCTGAAAGCTAGCTGGAGGGTCAGCTATGGGTATGTCTACTCCACAGTCAACGACATTATTACAACAGAGTTTTGAAGGACTGTTATTTCAGAAGTAAATGGCTAGTCCTGCTCTTTACTCTTTGTATGTAAGAAAACTAAAACCAGTCCACCATGGATAACTCTGCTGGTATTTGAAATATGATGTATATTCTAGCATCACAGATCACATGTAAACTTCCAGAGAAATATCGTATTCATATGTGTAAACTATGAAAGAAGAAAGCACACAAATATCACAAAATCCCTTGCATTCTAGAGAAATAGAAAACAAGCTGTCTGGCCTCGTATAGCATATTTGCCAGTCCAGCAGAAGGTTGAAGTGGGGTGCTCAGTCAGATCAGATTGTTCTGTTTATCTGAGCACTAAGCAAGATTCAAAGTTGTGAGCTAGTTCATGGGTTGCATTGCTTCCTGCTTAAGACGTTTGGAAGGTGTGGGGAACTTAACTTACACTAGGGCCAGAGCTTTTGACAACCTTTGAGAAACCTAGGGAAGTTGGCCTGCCTGGAGATGGTAATGTCTTGCCAGGTAAGGGATCATGTCTTGTCTGTTGCAGTACTCAGTGTGTGCTAGCAACCCTTGAGTGAATTTAAAATATGTTAGCAATAATCTTGTCACACGGACAAGAGTAACTTAGAATCATTGCATTCACATCACATACCCAGGGGTAAATGAAAATTTTATAAAAATCATCAGAGAGTTTAATTAGCGTCATCTTCAGTAAGAAATTGATTGAAGGACCCCCGAACCGCTGGTCCTGTTCTGTCCCGAGTGGACGGCGAAGACCCAAGACTCCAAGACACCGGCTTGATGCAACAGCAAGAGATAAGAGGTTTATTG
>NW_006399948.1:2336273-2351078 GCF_000299155.1 Elephantulus edwardii
GAGCTTGTTTGTTCTGCCTTTCTGCTAGCTATTCTTGAAATACTGTTGCCCTGGATACCTGGGTGTGGGGCTTTAAAAATTAACTTAGCTGAGAACTATAGAAATTTGAGTTTAATTCAGCTGAGAACTATAGGGACTATTTTAATTTCAATCTTTTCAGATTGTGCCCTTGAGTATAAAATTTAAGTCAGGCCTGAAACCTAGCAAGTATCTTTTACAGTCACCTAAACGGTGGAGCTAAATATATGCTTTTACGGTTGACTGTCATTTTGACATTTGTTGTACCTTTGCTGAAAATGTGAACACTTTAAACATAACCAAGGGCACATAGTAGATATCTTTCAGGTCCAGCAGTTACTTTTTATAAAATGTAAGTGCAGAATTCCACAGGGAATGGCATGGGAAAAACATGTTTCCCTTTCAGCCCTATGGTTGAGTATATATAGAATGATTTATTAGAAAGCATTACATAAACTAATTGAATTATATATCCCATGAGATGAACTGGAGAATTTTTAGGACTGCCAAAAGTTCTGTCTCTAGGGTTTACAAGAATCTTTTACTAAATTAATTAGAAAGCTTAATGGGAAATACAAAAGCAATTTCTTTTTTAGGGAAAATCAAATTATCATTTAACATTCTTGGTCGTTTCTGGTTTAAAAGTTATAGAGACTGCTTTTTCCTTTGTTCATCATCATTTATATTGCATCGCTGTACCTTTAGTTTAATATAATAAAGTGCTTCCCAAGAAGAACTCACTAATTTAATTTCAAAATATGAAAGAAATAAAAATCATGCATGCTGAAGAATGGGAAGGAAGCTAAGAGGAAAATTGCAAGCCAGTTTTATCTAAAAAATTGAGCTAAATGCTTCCCTCCCCGGCCTCCATCCTACTTTCATTCAAGCACATCCAAAGCCATTCCAGGAACTGTCCTAAAGGGCAAAACCACAGATGATCATCTTTTCAGTGTGGACTGCTTACTCAGAACAAACCACCACCTGTAAAAATGCACATAGTAGTTGTCACTCTGACAAGCAGAACCAGTGGTTAAACATTCAGTTGCTAATGCAAAGTTTGTGCAGTTAAAAACCACTAGCATCTCCATGGGAGAAAAATCTAGTGATATGCCACCAAGAAAGCCCTTTAAAGGCTTTACTACTCTATCTGTGTTCCTATGAGTCAGAATTGATTTGACAATGCCCAGCAACAATAACAATACCTCATTGAAAGAACTCACTGTGCCTGTGCTTGATTCCTGTTGTTGTTGTTGTTATGTGCCGTCGAGTCGCTTGCAACTCATAGCGACCCTATGTACAACAGCCCTAAACTCCGCTCTGTCCTGTGCCAATCGCACTGTCTCTGACACTCCCATCCTGATTATGCCAGACACTGAATCAATCCACTTCATAGAGGGCCTTTCTCCCAAGCATGATGTCCTAATACTTAATAAGCTTCACACAGTCCACTCAAGTTTATATAGACCAAAACAAAAACTGTAGCCCAATCTACACTTTGTCAAATTTAAATTGGATATGAATACCCTGAGTAACTTGTTGAACTGCTTGTTATAGCTCAATAGATTTGGTGTGGGTCCTAAGTTTCTGAGTTTTCCCCACTTCTAACAAACTCCCTATTGATGGTGAATTAAGTGGGCTAAACATTGAGTAGCAAGACTCTGGTCTATAATCTTCATTTTACTTATGAGGCTGAGGCTTGGGATGAGCACAAAGGTGTTAGAATGAATTGTTCAAATTTTCTAGGAAGACTGAGACAGAACGTTACCATTAAGGTACTATCTTAAGTTCTGAGCTAAACGCTATTGTACTGAGTGATTTGTCTAGCAAAACAATTTATTGACTGTTAAAGTTAGATCATATGTATGATATAGACTTAATATCTATAAAGTTTACTTCCAGTAAATTTTCATTTGTTCTCACCTTCTTTATTTCTCTCTAAATTTACATGGTAGAAAATGGAGCTGAAGAAGCAAATGGGGATCTCTGATTTTTGTTGATTTCCCATTTAATCATATATAATGGGATATATATATATATATATATATATATATATATATATATATATATATTCTAGTGCTTCACTTTATTATTTTAAAGAATGAAATATATTTAAGAAATTTAAAAACTTAAATTCTTAAAGTAAATCTTAAATTTAAATCTCATTGAAAAAGGTATCAAGCAATACATTTGGAAAGAAAATGTCACTGAAGTACCTAAGGAAAACCATCGTCCCAAGGATAATACAAAAGTACAAACAAATCAAAACACGAAAAAGAAGAGCTCATCAGGAGTAAAACCAATACAGTAAAAATTTACAACACAAACTTCA
Organism: Elephantulus edwardii; assembly: GCF_000299155.1. NCBI lineage: Eukaryota > Metazoa > Chordata > Mammalia > Macroscelidea > Macroscelididae > Elephantulus > Elephantulus edwardii. The sequence goes on from NW_006399948.1 coordinate 2,338,621, forward strand.
AGGTTTTTGACAGATAAATGTAGTCACAAACTCACAGTGACTAAACACTCTTCTTTTCATAAAATAATTGAAGAAGAATTAAAAATGTATTCAAGAATTCAGTGCTCCAGTTTGAGGATATGGGACAAGATTACTGTCTGAAAGTGAGAAAAATTTTTGTTTGATATTGGCAAGAAATTTGTAGTATTTTAATGGACATGTGGTCCTTTCTGTGGTCGAGAGAAGGAAGTGGAATTCGTCTTGACCTTATTCTCTACTCTAATACATGTTTAGATTCAACATCAGAAAAAGAAACACTGACATCAAATTAACTTTAAATTGTAACAACTCTTTATCATGATACTGAAGTCAAATGAATTCAAACTTCGAGCCTTTTGATTAGCAGTGTGACACATAATGAATCACATCACCAGAGACCTTTCAATTTTTCTTTAGCAGTAGTTAGTGATAGAGAGCTGTGTCTACCTTGTTGTTGTTGTTGTTATATGCCATCGAGTCACTTGCAACTCATAGCAACCCTATGTACAACAGCCCTAAACCATGTACTATGCTGTGCCAAATGCACTGCCTCTGACATACCCATCCGGATTACCCCAGTCACTGAATCAATCCACCTCATAGAAGGTCTTCCCCTATTGCACCATCCATCCACCCTCCCAAGCATGATGTCCCTCTCCAAGGACCTGTCTCTCCTTACAACATGTCCAAAGTATGTCAGACGAAGCACCAGAATCTTCTCCAGCAGCACAGCTCAAATGCATCAATTCTCCTTCTATCCTCCTTAGTCACTGTCCAACTCTCTGATGCATAGTAAGTGATTGCAAAGACCATGGCCTGTATCAGACACACCTTAGTCTCCAGAGAAACACCATTGCTCTTCAGTACTTTGGAGAGGTCCTTAAAAGCAGACTTTCCCATAGCAATACATTTTTTCATTTCCTGGCTCCTGGTGCCAAGAGCATTGACCATGGAGACAAGCAGACTAAAGTTGTGAACAATCTCAATCTCTTCACCATCCATCCTGATGCTGCCAATTGGTCCAGTGGTGAGAATCTTTGTTTTCTTGACACTGAGCCTCAATCCATACTGAAATCTGCAGTACTTGACCCTCAGCAGCAAGGGCTTCAGGTCCTCCTCAGTTTCAGTAAAGCAGGGTTGTGTCATCTGCATAACGCAGATTGTTAATAGATCTTCCACCAATCCTGACACCACACTTCTCCTCATAGAGCCCAGCCTCCTAGAAAATCTGTTCTGCATACAGGTTGAAAAGGTATGGAGACAGGACACATCCCTGGTGTACACCTTTCCCAATTTTGAACCATGCAGTGTTGTCCTGCTCTGTTCTGACGACTGCCTCTTTGTCCAAGTATAGGTTTCGCATTAGCACGATCAAGTGTTCTGGGATTCCCATTCTTCTCAGAGTCAGCCACCATTTGTTATGATCCACACAGTCAAATGCCTTTCCATAATTAATGAAACACAGATAGACATTCATCTGTGTTTTCAGCTCAGATCTATCTAACAGCAGCTACAATATCTACAGTATCTACCTTAGAGATCCAATATACTAGAGCAAACAGTGGAATACACAAATGTACAAAAGACAACTATCTGAGAGAAAACAATAAAATTATGCAAACATATGTAGTATCAACACCAACAATAAACACTCATATTTTTCCAGGTATATGTAGAAAAATAAATTCTCAATAACATATGAATATGTTGGCAAAGGAACAACAATAAGCTCAAGAAGAAAACAAACCAAAAAATCACACCATGAATACAGTATAGACATTCAAGCATACAAATGTGGTGTACACTATGAAATAAAGGAAACTCTGATGACATTGAATTCTATATATTCAAGGATTTATTCATCACAAGAATTTTTTAAAAAACATACAATTGGTGTCTTTATACATGGACTTTACCAGACGGACTCCAAAGGAATCAGGTTAACTCTCTCTGTGGAAGGAATCCTTAAAGTTCAACATATGCAGTTAAAACCAGGTGCTAACTGTTTAACAAACTATCAATTATTCACATGCAAGTTCAAATTGTTGTTATGTGCTGTCGAGTGCTTGTGACTCATAGTGACCCTATTTACAACAGCTCTAAACTCCTCTCTGTCCTGTGCGAATCGCACTGTCTCTGACACTCCCAACCCAATTATCCCAGTCACTGAATCAATCCACCTCATAGAGGGTCTTCCCCTCCTGCACTGTCCCTCCACCCTCCCTAGCATGATGTCCCTCTCCAAGGACCGGTCTCTCCTCACAACATGTCCAAAGTATGTTAGACGGAGCCTCAGAATCCAATTAGGTTAAAAAAAATTGAAACAAATCCACTAGAACCAAAATATCATCTTGAGAGAAGCACTGAATATCAAAGATTGAAATCTATATGAGTTGTGGGATTGCACAAGGGATATCATTCATAAACAGAGCAAACAATTATTATAAAAAACAGGTGAGAAAAACGGGGAAAAATAAAAATGGATGTCTGAAAAGACCCTGAAATGTGTACTAGTGTGTTGAGAAACTAAAACAAAGGGGAGAGATGCCAAAGTAGAAAAGTTGAACGGAAGATTTCAAAGGGCAACTTGAGAAGAGAAAGCAATATTATAACAGAATGTGCAGAGAGCTGGAATTGGAGACTAAAAAAGGAAGAAATCCCTTGGCATTTCAACTTGAAAGAACTTTAAAACAATTGCAAACCTCCAGTTACAACAGTTAGAGAAGCTAATGGGCCAACTTTGAATGACCCAGGAAGTGTCAAAAGAAGATGAATGGAATACACAGAATCACTGTACCAAAAAGAATTGATCAACACCAAAAGATTTCAGGAAGTACCACATAAACAAAATCCAGTGCTCATGAAGGAAGAAGCTCAAGTTGCACTTGAAGGCATTGACAAACAGTAAGACCCAGGAATTTGTGGGATAAACATTGACATGTTTCATTGAATAACAAGGACCTCATGCAATATTATTCAAAATTGGTGACCCTGAAGGACATTATGCTGAGTGAAATACCTCAGTCACAAAAGGACAAATACTACGTAGTGCCATTGTTGTAGAATGGGACTGACAGCAGGGTTTGGGTGAGACTGAGAAAAATTGGATAAATCATGTATGCTGCATTGAAATAGATGAGGGAGACAAGAGTTTAAAAGTGATATATGATTGGGTATTATGGTTATGCTAAAAGTCTAGAATGAGGTTTGCATAGTGGACTGTGCTGGGGCAGGGGCAGGGGATTGTTTACCAATGAAGGAATTTTTCTTTTACTTTTCGAAGAGAAGAGTGAACTGGGGTTGGGGGGGAGGGTTGGGCAGGGAGAGAAATGAAACAATAAATGAATGGAAATCCAAAATCTCTGTAAATGTTCATTAAAATGAATAAAGTAAAATTTTTTGAAAATTGGCATGTTTTTACTAACAGATGCAGCTCTGGATGTGCTCATCAGTCTCTGACAGGAAATTTGGAGGACAACTTCTGAGCTGATTGACTAGCAGAAATTAATATTTGTTCTCAAATTCAATAAGGATGATCCAACAGAATGTAAAAACTATAGAATAATATCTTTAATATCACACAGAAGCAAAATAATGCAAAAGATGATTCAAAAATTGTTAGAATAGTACATAGAGGACTACCAAGAGTACCGGCTGGGTTTAAAAGAGACCATAGCACCAAGGGTATCATTGCTAAAGTTAGAGAATATCAGAATAACATCTATTTGCACTTTATTGATTACACAAAGGCATCTGATGGTGTGGATCACAACAAGTTATGGCTAACATTGTAGATAATAGGATCCCCAGGACCCTTATTTATGGTAATGTGTAACATAATTTAGACCAAAAGGCTGATATGCAAAAGACCAAGGGGATACTACATGTTCTAAAATTAGGAAAGGCATGCCTCTGGGTTGCATCCTTTTTCCATATATATTCAGTAAGTATGTTGTTGTTGTTGTTGTTATGTGCCTTTGAGTCACTTGCAATTTATAGTGACCCTATGTACAACAGTCCTAAACCCTGTTCTGTCCTGTGCCAGTCTCGCTGTCTCTGACAAACCAACCCCGATTACTTCAGTCACTCAATCAATTCACCTCATAAAGGGTCTCTCTTGTGCTCTCTCTCTCTCCTCTCTCCAAAGCATGACATCCTTCTCCAAAGAAGGGTCTCTCCTTGCAACATGTCCAAAGTATGTCAGAACAAACCTCAGAATCCTTGCATCTAAGGTTTAACCTGGTTTAACCCTCTCCAGGATGAACTTGTTTGTTTTCTTAGCAGTCCACGGTACCCTCAATATTCTTCTTCAGCACCAAAGCTCAAAGGCATCAATTCTCCTTCTATCCTCCTTAGTCACTGTCCAGCTCTCTATTGCATAGCGAGTGATTGCAAAAACATGGACTGTATCAGGCACACCTTAGTATCCAGAGTGACACCATTGCTCTTCAGTAGTTTGGAGAGGTCCCTAACAGCATACTTTCCCATCTCAATACATCTTTTAATTTCCTGGCTGTTGTTGCCAAGAGTATTGTCTGTGGAGCCATGCAAACTAAAGCTGTGAACAATCTCAATCTCTTCACCATCCATCCTGATGTTGCCAACTGGTCCAGTGGTGAGAATCTTTGTCTCCTTGATATCGAGCCTCAATTCATATTAAAGGCTGCAATCCTTGACCCTCTGTAGCAAGCGCTCAGGTCCTCCTCAGTTTCAGCAAACAGGGTTGTGTCATCTGCATAACGCAGATTATTGATAGATCTTCCACCAATCTTGACCCCACATTTCTCCTTATAGAGCCCAGCCTCCAGGATAATCTGTTCTGCATACAGGTTGAAAAGGTACGGAGATAGGACGCCTCCCTGGCATTTGCCCTTCCCAATTTTGAATCATGCTGTGTTCCCTTGTTCTGTTCTGATGACTGCCTCCTGGTCCAAGTATAGGTTTCACATTATAACGATCCAGTGTTCTGGCATTCCCATTCTTCTCAGAGTCAGGCACAGTTGGTTATGATCCACACAGTTAAACACCTTTGCATAATCAATGAAACATAGATAGCGATTCCTCTGCTATTCTCTACTTTCAGCTAAGGTCCATCTAACATTAGCTACAATATCCCTAGATCAGTCAGTATTCAAGAAACTGAGCTCTATGAAGAATAATGTGGAATCAGGATTAGAAAAAGACTCATCAGCAATCTGTTTTATGTACACGACAGTAGCTTGCTTGCTCAAAGTGAATAGTATTTGTTATGTTTGCTGCCCAAGATCAAAGAATACAGCCTTCAATTTGTATTGCACCTCAACATGAAAAGAAAAATTCTCTTCAATGGACCAATAGGCAACATCATAATAGATGGAGAAAATGTTGAAACTGTTAATGACTTCATATTATTTGGATTTACAATCAACACCTTTGGTACCAGCAATCAGGACATCAGAGAATGTACTGTACTGAGGAAGTCTGGTCAAGGACCTCTCCTAACTATTGAGGAGTAATGATGTCAGTTTGAGGATGAAGGTACACTTGATCATGTCATAGTCTTTTCAACCATTTGAAACTCATCTGAGAGTTGAACAATGAATAAGATTGACAGAAGAAGAAGAATGCATACCTTTAATCTCTGGTATTGCAGAGTACGGAGTATCTATTGGAGTATCACAAGAACAAACAGACATGTCTTAGAGGAGATGTAGCAGAATACTGTTTGAAGGCAATGTTGGCAAAAATTAATTTGCGTACTGTGGACATATTACTAGGAATGGCTATTGCTGAACGTAGACCTCATGCTTGTAAAAGTGGAGGGTCAGCAAAAGAGAGGATTGACACAGTGACTGCAGCAATGAGCTCACATATGCCAAAGATTTTAAGGTTGGCACAGGTCAGGACAAGCCTCAGATCTGTTTTTCACAGAGTTCTAAAGGTTATACTTGACTTGACGGCAACTAACAACAAAAGAGTGGTGATACAGTCCATTAGAAATTGTGCTGCAGTGGAATAGCTGGGTCATATGGAATTTATCTGTTCAGCTTTTTGAGGAAGCGCCAAACTAACTCCCAGAGGGGTTGTTCCATTGCACAATCCCAACAATGTAAAGGAGTTCCTATCTCACCACATCCTCTCCAACATTTATTACTTGCTATTCTGTTAAATTTTGCCACTGCTATCGGAGTGAGAGCATTGTGGCTTTGGTTTGTTTGCATCTCTCTTGTTGCCAGTCATTTGGAGCATTTCTTCATACATCTGTTGAACATTTGAATATCTTCTTCTTTGAAAATTCTTTCCGTGTCTTTACCCCATTTTGTAATTGGGTTACCAGACATTTTCTTGTGGAGTCCCAGAAGTGTTCTATAAACTTTTGTTATGAGGATCTTGTCTGAGCTGGTTTGCCAGTTATTCCACTGCTTAGAATATACCCAAAGAAAATGAGAGCTGAAGCTCAAACAGAAACCTGTACACCAATGTTCATAGCAGCATTATTCACCATCACAAGAACCTGGAAACAGCACAAATGTCCAACCATAAACGAATGGAATAAAATGCAGCATGCAGGAGCAATCATTTTGTAAATTACTACCTAACTTGGGAGGAACTGGAGAGCATTATGCTGAGTGAACTAACTCAGTTCCACCAGGAAAAAATATTGTATAAAACCATTATTGTAGAAAAAGTATGAGGATTCAAGATGGGGATGGGGGAAGGGTGGAAATATAGGGGGTGAGGATGGTGAGTAGGGTGTTAATCATAGGGTTGCACAGTTTGATGGTGGATAGGAAAAGGAAATAAGAAGAATCTTTTGTGAAAAACAATGTATTCAAACTTTGTAAATAAATTAGAATGAATAAATATGTGTGTGTGTTGTTGTTGTTGTTGTTAAATGCTATTGAGTCATAGACAACTCAGAATGACCCTATGAATGAAAGACCTGAACACTTGGATAAATTTAATTCTTTATCCAAGTTCATTGAGTTTCTGGAGGCAAGATATTTTGAAAGTGGATTTCAAGCCATATATTTATAGTAAAATAGAGGATAAACATGTTGATGTTCTCCTCCTGTACCTACACACTAGCACATTCATCTAGAATTTATTTTTGAAATATCTGCTATAATTGAATTCAATCTCATTTATATATATATACATAAATATACACACAAACACACAAAAACACCTAAAAAGAGATAAAAGATGAGAGAAGAAGGCAAGGCATGTAATCCCAGAATCTCTTTTGGCAAAGATCCATTTCCTAAATTTGATTTAATGAAAACTTCAGATTGCAGATGTTTATGATAATAGCAGATCCAAAACTAAAAAGAAACCAAACAAACTATAATTTATAGTTTATTTGTAATATCTGAGGTACTCCCAAGAGAAATTGAAAACAGAGGAGTAATTTTAGTCTTGACTTTGAAACATAGGCAAGTAATTGATTTTCTTTCACTTACTTTAGGCATATATCTTATATTAAAAATTATAAAACTTACATGAATCTTGATTTTGCATCTTGAGCTAGTCCAATCTGCATCACATAAACATTGGTATGTATTGTGATCTATACATCTGCAACAGAGAATTATTTTTTAAGTAAGTAGACATTAAAGCATAACTACATGAGCGTTTTACCATTTTAAATTCTTTTTTACTTTTAAGTGGAAGAGTACATTCCCATGAAAATAGAAAGAAAATCTTTTCCTTGTTTCTTATAATTCAATGTGACTAGACTGAAAGAACTGATCCATTTTCATTTTTACCATCCTCCCCATGGTGATGGCAAGAAAGAAAAGTTCTAAAAAAAGTATCTGGGGATTATGTAGGCAACTGAAGTATGCTATGGTCAAACTTCATTGCAATGCACTACCCACCTTCATTCTCCCATCCCTGCTTACAAAGTCAGTACAATGACTGCAAAGAAAGAAGAATAATGCAGAAGACAGCTTGGGATATTTTCTGCAAGACATTCTTATTTGCCACCCTCATCTCCTGGAAAGACATTCCTGCTCTAGGTTTGTATAAACTAATATTATTCATGAACAGGAGATTTATTTTAAGTTCTGTATAGATATTCATAAAATAACTTGAATACACATGATGATGAAAGAAACTGTCTTTTTAGAGGCATTTTTAATTCCAAGTGTGTGGTAATATCCCTCCATAGAGCAAATAATAGAATGTCCCATCATTCTACCTGCTACTTCTATTACCCTGTGCAGTTTCTTTTAAGTATATTAAAGTCTAATTAATCCACATTTATTGAAAATTACTTTATGCTAATGAACAGAAATAAAAGAAGGGCAGAGATAATGTATCAGTACATTGCATTAACTAAAACAGGCAACATCTGTCATCTTAATGATACTTAGCTCTTGTTTTATGAAAGAACATAATTAAAATTATCTTTATCAACTTTCCCTTGACATTAAATCTTAAATGTTATAAGTTAAATATACTTTCTTAGAATGGATAATAGAAAATAAAAATATCTACCGTCCATGTAGACAAAGGTTTGAGAGACACTCATTTTCATTAGTCTCACAGTGTTTTCCAGAAAACCCATTCTTGCAGTCACAAGTATAATGATTGATGCCATCAATACAAATTCCATCATGGAGACAGGGTTCTGAGAGGCATTCATCTACATTTACTTCACAATCAAAGCCTACATTAGAAGAGTCAAGAACAATAACAATAAAACAAACAAACCAAAACAAATTAAACTTAAGGCTATTTAAATGCAAAACTCAAACATTTGTTCATTATGATAAAAGTCACTGAGAAATCAAGACTAATTCCTGAAAGATGACAAGTTGATCTGTTGTAGCAAAAGAAAACATTTTTCAGAGTTAAACAAGGTTGTTGTTGTTGTTATGTGCCATCATGTCGCCTATGAGTCATAGAGACCCTATGTACAACAGGCCTGAATCCTGCTCTGTCCTGCGCCAATCGCACTGTCTCTGGCACACCTTCCCCCATTAACCCAGTCACTAAAACAATCCACCTCATCAAGGATCTTCTTCTCCTGCATTGCCCCTCCACCTTCCCAAGTATGACATCCTTCTCCAAGGACTGGACCTTCCTTGCAACAAGTCCTAAATATGCCAGACAAAGCTTCAGAATCTTTGCCTCCAAGGAGCAGCCTGGTTTAACCCTCTCCATAATGAACTTTTTCATTTTCTCAGCGGTCCACAGTATATTCAATACTCTTCTCCAACACCACAGCTCAAAGGTATCAATTCTGTTTCTAGCCTCCTTAGTCATTGTCCAACTGTCTGATGCATAGCAAGTGATTGCAAAGACCATGGCATGTATTAGGCGCACCTTAGTCGCCAGAGTGACACCATTATTCTTCAGTATTTTGAAGAGGTCCCTAAGAGCAGACTTTCCCATCACAATACATCTTTTAATTTTCTGGCTGATGGTCAAGAATGAAACCCCCTAATCAGTAAGCAATCAAAACTGTCTAATAGCTGATCCTTCATTGTTTAAGGTACATGAGTTCTCAGACTATTAATTTAATATGAAAGAAAGAGACAAAGTAAAAATTAAATACACTTAAGGGCTTTGATTAATCTTAGTGTGTTGAGTTTATTAGGAATTGAGCTATGAATTATGTCAATTTTTCACTTTTGATATTTATAATATTTAAAAGCAATTATTGAAAAGCAGGCATTTCTTTTTTCATGAACTAAAACAGAGTTTGAATTTTTCAGTTTGGTGAGATTATAAATGGGCTATATAGAGTTTCTTAACTCAATTTAGTTTTGACTAAATACCTAAGATTATCAAAGTCTACAATGTAAATTATTTATTAAGCAATTACCAAGTATCATTTCTGTGTTCAAACTTAAGGGTTTGAAGAAAACAAACAGTACTTGTTAATACAAAAACTAATGTGGTTAATGATAAAAAGTATATAGATATATTATTGTTATGTAACATCAAATCAGAACTGACTTAAAGTTGACCCTTCCTGAGTTTTCAGAGGTAGTAAATTGCACAGGAGAAGGATGCATATATTGTCCCACTGAGTAGCTTTTGAATTAAAATCATGTCCCTTTTGGAAGTTTCCAGGAAAAAAAAAATACACACACACACACACACACACACTGTATTTAAGGTTTTACATGTTACATAATTACAAATATTTGAAAAGCTATCATAAATTAATGAGACCAATCATTATTTTTTTAACTCTTTTTTATTATTATTGTCAATGAATATCTACAGAGATTTTGGAATTCCATTCATTCATTGTTGCACTTTTCTCCCCATCTACTCACCCCCACCCCCACCCCCAGTTCGCTCCTCTCTTTGAAAAGCAAAAGAAAAACACCTTCATTGGTACACAATCCCCCCCCACCCCGCACACCTCCACTCCCACCCCACTCTGCAATCCAATCATTCTTTTTTAAATGGAGTTCAGATTGTCTAATGATAAGGAGTTGTGCTACCAACCCAAATAACCTCAGTTCGAAGCCATGGAGTTGCTCAGCACTGCAGAAAGATGGGCTGTCTCCTGTGCAATTTACTGTCTCTGAAAAGTCACTAAAAGGTCAGCTATGGTTCCTTCTGAATAGAAGACAAGCAGTAACAACAATAACATCCCTTTTAGGTATTGCATTCATGGACCAAGTAAGTGTCAAGTTCTGTTGGTATTGTATTCATGGACCAAGCAAGTGTCAGGTTCTGTAGATATTGTATTCATAGACCAAGCAAATGTCAGGTTCTGTGTTAAAGGCTTCAACATACTATTTCAGTTAATGTACAGCAGTCCTAGAGCTACATGTGGCTCTAGGGAATTGGGAGAGTAAGGAAAAGTCATATGAACCAGCTTACATGCATTCACACATTCTAGAATTCCAACTTATACATACTAGCTAAGCATTTATTGAAACATAAACAATTTATTGCAGTATGGAAAGGGCACTTGATGTTAAATGGACATTGGTTTAGCATCTAAGAGGGATTATCTCAACATCTAAAGGTAACACGAAAACCTAGAACCCAAGGTGGTTTAGATTTGGATGTACAGCAGTGATCTAAAATGACAGTTCAGAGGAGGGAGAAGAACCAGAAGGCAGAGTGATGCACCATTGCACCAATATCTGACAATACATTTCCTCCACCTTCTCTTTCACCAGATTCCACCTTGACGTTCTGTTGTGTGTCCAGAGGAGAAAGGAAAGTTGCAGTTATATAATCTATGCTGTTCAAAGAATCAAACCTTTCTTTTACACCTTAAAAACATTCCTATTCTTCAAGAACAACCCTACAAAATCATTTGCTACCTTACGGTTGTTGTTTGTGTTATTAATTAGATTTCATCAAGTTAATTACTACTCATAGCAATCCTATGAAAAACATCTGAATGTTGCCCTATTCTGCACCACTGGCATGATCTGTGATTATACTTAAAGCCATAGTTACAGTTGCTGTGAAAATCCATCTTGAAGAGAGTCTTCTTCTCTTTCTTGGACCTTTCCCAGGATAATATGTTTTTTACAAGGACTAGTCCCTCCTCCCAACATGCCGTAAATATGTGACACGACGTTTCAGCATTCTTGTATCTAAGGAGCACCCTGATTGCACTTCCTCCAAGACAGGGCTGTTTGTTCCTTTGGAAGCCTATTGGATATTCAGTACTCTTTTGCAATATCACAGTTCAAATATATCAATTCTCCTTTTGGGACTTCATTGCCCAACTTTTAGATTCATGGAAGCAACTGGAAATATAACTTGGATCAGGGACTTTATTCTTTAAACTGACAAATTTTATTCTTTAGAACTTTGGAGATGTCTTATAGCTGAGCAATACTTCTTCACTTTATTTTACTGCTGCTACCATGGATAATTACTGTGCAAGATAAAATGATATTTTTGATAATTTCAATCTTTTCTCCATCGATCATATTGTTGACTACTGATTTAGTAGGGAAGAGTTTTGTTTTCTTTATGTTGAAATGAAACTCATATTGAGTTTTGCAGCTTTCTTTTACAAAACATCCCTATTCTTCAAGAACAACCCTACAAGTATAGCTTTACTCTTTAATAGTTTACAGCAAGTGTTTCAAGACAGGAATTCCTTAATCTCTAATGAATCTATACATCTTGTCTTCTTGTAGATATTTCTTATTTCCTAGTAAATCTACAGCTCTTTTGCATCCCTTTTGGCATAGAACAGAATGGCCAAAGCCAATGCTTCTCTCATGGCTCATATCCAAAAGCAGCTCTTAAAGAGAAAGATGAAATATGATAATCTCCTCTATGCAATTTAAAACCTTTGAAAATGCACTGAGTAGGGTCAGCTATGAATCAGATTAGACTTGTTTTCTTTCTTTTTTATTCTTCTTCTTTTTCACCACTTTTAAAATTATTATTACTAATTTTAATGAAAATTTACAGACTTTGGATTTCCATTCATTCATTGTTGCACTTTTCTCCTTACC
>NW_006399948.1:2351536-2354049 GCF_000299155.1 Elephantulus edwardii
AGGCCACCAGCCCTCCCTGAGTTCCTTGTTTTTCAATGCAGGATTCAGATTAGACTTAACTGCAATGAAGTTTCTTGGGGCTTTTGTTTTTGGTTGTAAGTTTGTATTTTTGTTTGTTTTGTTTTCCTTTCACTAAATTGTCTGACTTTGTATTCATTAAGACCTAGTGTCTGACATTAGTACCTATAGGTGTGACTTATTAGCAATAATCTTGTTGTTATTTACCATCAAGTCAACTCATAGCAAACCTACGCACTATAGCTCTGAATCCTACCCGTTCCTAAGCCACTCTCAATGTTTCCAACATGCCTACCTCCATTATCCAAGTTAATACAATCATTCCTCTATCCTAGTTCTTCTTCTCTTGTGTTGTCCCTCCATCCTTCCAGGTATGATGTCCCTCTCCAAGGACTGTTCCATCCCCCCAACATCCCAAAGTATGTCAGACAGAGCTTCAGAATCCTTGCCTCGAAGGAGCAAATTGGCTCCATCCTCTCCAGGACATACTTGTTTATCCTTTTGACAGTTGATAGTATGTTCAATACTCCACTCCAGCACCACAACTCAAAGGCATAGATTCTTATTATGTTGTCCTTATTCCATCTTTGTGATGCTTTTTAGAAAATACAAATGCAGAACAGATAATTTGTGAGGTTGGACTTTATAAGGAGGAATGTGGCCTCAGGATTGGAGGAAAATTTATCAATAACCTATATGATGAACTTTGCTTGCTGAAATTGAGGAAGACCTGAAGAAAGTCAAAGTCTTCCTTCAATTTTCCATATGGATTGAAGTCCAATGTCAAGAAAACAAAGATTTTCACTACTGGGTCAACTGAAAACACAATGATAGACGGAGAAGAGATTGAAATTGTTGACAATTTCGGCTTGGTTCCACTATTAGCACCTGTGGCACAAGCAGTAAGGAAATCAAAAGAGGAATTATACTGGGGATATTTGTTGTCAGGGGCCTGTCCAGAGTGCTAAAGAGCAACAACGTCAATTAAAGACGAATATGCACCTGATCCAGTTCATGGTCTTTTGCGATTACATGTTATGCATCAGAAAGAATAATCTTAGGTATATACTTTAAATATGCTACTAGAGTACACAACCCCAAATAGCAAATCAGGACTCAAATCAGGTTCTCTGACTTGTGATTCCAATTATCACTGCAAATTTTCTCCTTTGAAACAATGATATGTGCATAAATTCCTGAGAGTTATGAAGTGTAAATATGGCTCTTTTGTCTAAGAATATGAAAACTAGTTTAGGATATGGATAACTAAACTATTAATGAAATTACAATCACTATTCTTGGAACCATTAACAGGTGCCAGACATTGTTAGAACTTCATACAAATCAATTTATTTAAACATTACAGTATCCTATGACATGGAAATCTGTACTGATACTTTAAATGTAAATAAAATGTGACACACAGTCTCATACCAAGTAAGCAGGATAGCCCAGATTATTGGTCATTATGTGATACTACCTCTCAATTTAAAAAATGCTGTGAAATAGGTGTTTACTCCCTTCCAAGAGCAAACTGCCTTGAAGTTTAAGGAATGAGATTTACAATTGATTCAAATCTTCCCAGTATGATTATTCTGAATAAAATTCAATTAATAGATAGTTTTGTTATTATAAATGTCAGTAACATTACATTATGGCTAACAGCCTCTCAACTAATCATTTTTTACTGTTGTCCAAAAAAATCCTTGAGCTATGAAATTCACATACAATACCATATTACTCTTTCATGCTAGGTCTTTAAATTGTTTCACGTTTCTTGCTTCCATGAACATAATACCTTATCGAAGAATCTTCTCTGCTAAAGTCAGTTTCTCATCCCCTACACCTCAAGTTAATTTGCTCTTATAAAGGGTAAGCACCTATTTCACAGCATTATTGAATTATCTTTGCATTTATAATATTGAAATATATATTTCCATGATTTCAAATTAAAAGTTTTATTACACAATAGTTATACTTCATTTTTTTTCCTATTTACTACTCCTGTTATAAATTTTTACTTTGGATTCTGAATTATCTATAGATTTAGAAAAATATATGAAAGTAAAAATACTACAAAATTAGTTTCCTTTTGCACTGTCATTCCCAATATATCTGGAGTTTCACAAGGAAATGAGTAGTCTGTATAGTTTGATACAATCCCCAGAGCCAAGAAACACACTGAAATATTTGTTAAATAGAATTATATTAAATGTTGGTGTTTCACTTTAAATATTATATTTTTGTATTTTATTCTCAGAGAAGTCTCTACTTTTCCCAAGGAAAGACACATTAATTCTTTAGACTCCAGGTAAAATGTCAATTCTTGCAATGGTGAGATTTAGAATTTGGAATGAGATAAAATCCCAGGGGTGCATGCTTGAAAACTTGTCCTGTCTCTGAATCTAAGAATTGCTTCATGGACTCTGTATTTTCCTCCACCTTTAAACAGAGAAAGTGTGAAGGAAATAAGAAACAATAAAAAATAAACAAAT
>NW_006399948.1:2356154-2372845 GCF_000299155.1 Elephantulus edwardii
GGGCATGTTGCAAGGAACTGGTCCTTGGAGAGGGACATCATGTTTGGGAGAGTGGAGGGACAGCACAGGAGAGGAAGTCTCTGGATGAGATGGATCGTTTCTATGAGTGGAGTGATGGCAGAGTGTGTCTGAGACGGTGAGGTTGGCACAGGATAGAAGGCATTTAGGATTCTTGTACATAGGGTCGCTATGAGTTGCAAGTGACTCGATGACACATAAGAACAACAACAATATAATAATAATAATAATACACACTCATACACACTTATTATTGTTGTTATGTCCCATCAAGAATACTACAACTCACAGTGATCCCAAGAGTGATGGCTCTGAATCTTATCGTATCATGCACCAAACTCATCTTTGGCAAAACTGATTCCATTGCCACAGTCACTGTTTCAATCTATTGTCTTCCTCCTTTGCACCAACCCTCTACCACTCCAAGAATGATAGCCTTTTCCAAGAACTGCTGCTTCCTGACAACATGCTCTAAGTATATAAAACAGAAACATTAACCTTGCCTCCAAGGAACATCGTTTCACTGTCTCCAGGAAAAGTTTGTTTATTATCTTAGGAATGCATGGTATATTCAATACTTTTCTCCAGTACCAAAACTCAAAGGCAAAAATTTTTAATCTGTCATCCTTATTCATTGTCTAGCTCTCAGGCACATAGGAAACAATTGGGAAGACCATGGCCTGAATCAGGGACATCTTAATCACCAAACTTGCATCAGTGTTTTTTAATTTTCTGGAGAGGTACTTGACAGCAAATTTTTCCAATGCAACTCTTCTTTTGATTTTCGGATTATTGGTTCCAAGAGGGTTGATAGTGGCTCTGAGCAAGATGAAATTGTTAATAAAGTCAATCTTTTCTCCATCATGATACGGCCAAATGGCCTAGTGGTGATGATTTTATTTGTTTTCTTGATTTTGCGATGCAAACCATATTGAAAGTGTCAGTCCTTGACCTTCTGGAGCAAACACTCCAAGTCCTCCTTCCTTTCATCATGCAGGTTGATGAGTCTTCCTCCAATCTTAATGTAACATTCTTCTTCATAAAATTCAGCCTATGAGTGATCTGTTCCACATATAGATTGAAAAAAATAGGAAGAAGAGATACCTGACACACTTACTTCTTGACGTTTGAACCATGAAGTATTCTTTTGCTCTGTTCAGACACGAGCTTCCTGGTATAATTATAGGTTTTGCATGAGCCTAGTATGTCAATATATGTTCCTTTTATGAGGCCTGATGGCCTCCTTGGCAAGGAGTTGCATTGCTAACTCAAAGTCAGAATAAACACATCTATTTTGGAAGAAGTATAGTCAGATGCTCCTTACAAAGACAAAACTGTCTTGCAATCTTTGGACACGTTATTAGTCCCTATAAAAAGACATCATGTTTTGTGAAATTGAAGGTTGACAAAAAAAGGGAAGATTTTCAAAGTGACAGGTGGTTATGGTAACTGAAACCATGAGCTTAAACAGAGCAGAGATTGTGAGGATGGTGCAGGATCAGATTTTTAAATTTTTTTTATTTTTACTTAGTGTTGTTTTGCATTAAAGTTGACTAGACAGCACTTAGAGACATTAAATTCTTTGGAAATATTGTACCTAAAGGCAGGAGAAGAAATTATCATCTTTGAGGAGAAAATTTTTACTGACTGTGAGGATTAAGTAAGGAATTTTATATTTGGAGGCAAGGAGAAAATACTCATGTAATAGTGATATATTCTACTGGATATCCCTTAGTGATCCTATGTTAATTTTGTCAAGAAATGGACAAACAGAGCAACTGTAGCCTTATTGAGGCATCAGAACTCTCAGATAAAAAGTTTTAGGTCACATAATCTACTAGAACAATTGAGGTCTAATAGTTAAGAATGGTAGTAATTCAAATTATATAAGAAAGGATGAAGACATGCACCAATTAACTAGCCCAAGATATTGTTCACTGTTAGAAACTATAGTTAGCTCCAGAAATCTTTAAATATATGTTAACATTAAAAATGGTGGGAAGGAGCAAATGAACAAAATTTTCAGAAAGCAATTTCCAGATATAATGTACTTAGGTTTAATGAGAGTGGCACAAGGCACTGACAATATGTTGACATTAAGTACATATGTTGATGAGCATTCCATATACTTATTCACAGAAGAGTCATTGTTTGTAAACAGGTGAAAGCCAGATTCTTCTCCCAAAAATGTTCTTTGCAGAAGGGAACTTTGTTTCTCAAGATTAAGTTCTTGAACTTGTGCAGCAGGGATAAACTTTAAACACCTTGATGAAAAACAGTTCCATTTTGGAGGACAATCACAGCTTTAGAGTAACTTGAAATAAATGGATAAGCTTCTTTTTAAAGTATACATTATTTGAATTCTCCCTTTCCCACTTGATGTTGTTAAATATCACTCCTCCAATAAACATTTGCATACAAAATAAAATTTTATTCCTGGTAAATCAATTTATTAAAACATTTATAGAAATATATTTCCTTAGAAACACATTTTAATGTGTTTTTATTAGGAACAGAAAAATATTAACAAATTGAAGGCAAATAAATTGCACTTTTTAATAAACAAATATCATTAAGGAAAAGATAAAATTATGTGAATTATATTTTTATATTTTAATTCCAAATCCTATAAACCCACTGCCATCAAGTTGTCTGAGACTCAGCATACTACTATGTGGCAGAGTAATACCTCCCAATGGTGTTTTCAGAACTGTAAGTCCTTACAAAAACAAATAGCTACTTTTTACCTCATAAACCCCTGGCTTCTGACATGTGACCTTTTGTTAAGCAAGTGAGTCCTTTAGCCACTGTGCTAGCAGGGAGACTAATAGAGTTTTCTTTTATAGTTGTTTTAATGTACTACATACTGGGGTGGCAGCATACATGTAATTTAGATTATTTTGTGTGCTAGATTAAGCAAGATGGAATAAACATTCAATAGTCATTTTTCAATATTCTTATTATTTGGAGTTCTTTTTATGATGATACTGTATAAATCATGAATATACTCAAAAGATCTCTCGAACTTTTACTTTATGTCTACAAATATTCTAAAATTGGACAGGGCTGTCTAAATTTCTTCAGAGCTTTGGGCAAAGACAAGTATCAATAAATATTTGATGATAAAAATGATGTTGATGATGATAATGCTCATTTGATTCTTGACTCTTAATCTTTTTTACACTCTTCTATGCAAAAAGAAATAGAAACTCTTCAGCTTCAGGCCAGCATTAGGCGTAAGCTTCTTTCTCTTTGAAGAATATGGTCTGACATTAAAGTATTTCATAGCTCACCGGAAAAATCATTAAAAAAAAGTTCACAGTCAGGGGATTCAAGCAAGATAAGACCTACATATATAATTAGATCCTAGGCTTTGAAGGTGAGAAGAAGGAGGATTCACCTTTGTTGTTGTTGATTGCCTTCAAATCAAGCATGACTCATAGCAACCTTATGAACAAAAGGCCTGAAGCCTTTCTATAACTATCAACATTTACCCTCACTAAATCAGTTAATGCCTATCCTCCCAGAATTCCATCAGACTCAGACCATAGTAAGAGGATTCAAGTAAGACAAGACCTATGTAGATAACACTTGCATACCAGATCTAGAGGAGGCATTATCCTCTCCAGAAAATTAATTCTACTGTGACATCAGTGTGCTGAAAATGGAAGAGCAGAGGCTCTAAGCCACAAGAAGTCAGTCCTGGAACAGGGCAAAGGACTTTTCTTCAGAACTGTTTGAGACAGAAATCCTTTTCTAACCCTAGTACCTGGAATTTGAACTTAGACATTTTGAAACTCAAGAAAGACAAGCAGCAGCATGAGAGACCAGCAGAAGCCCAAGGTATTAGGCGTCACAGAAGTGAATTGAGACCTAAGCCATCATCATATCAAGGGTTGGATAGGAGGAGGGAAGTGTTCAACAGAGTAGGCAGGAGTGGAAGAGTGGAAGGGGACATTGGCATAAGGCGGAAAAGAGTGGGTCAAGACATACGTGCCAAGGTAGAGAGGTGGGCAACACTCAATCTATTCTTATTTCTATAATGGGAAAATTTCTTTAATCTGCTTCTTTTTGTAAAATGTTTGTCTATTAGATATTATTCTAAAACTGAGCATTTAAATTAAGACAGACTAGGAAGAAAGATTGTCCACTTTTTCTGCAAGAACAGGCCTCTGAAAACCCTATTTCACAATCAAGTACATTTAGAGTAGGCTATCAGACATGACAACTGAGGCTGAGCACTCAAATATGGAAACATTCAGGAGGAGGAAGAGTCGCAAACCAACACAACTGATTGAAAAGTAAAATGTGAGAAGCGTGGATGTAGGAAAATTAGACGTTAAGAAAAAAAATGAAACACATCAATATAGACATACTAAGTATTAGAGAAATGAGATAGATTGTGATGGCACATTTTGAATCAGATAATTTTATGATCTACTATGCTGAAAATAAAAAAAGTTGAAGAAAATTGTTACTTTCATAGTTAAAAAAGTATTTTCTAAATCCATCTTGAAAAACAATGTTATGAGTGACAGGATAAAATCCATACACATAAAGAACTGTTAATACCAATATCATTCACATATATGAACCAGCATCCATAGCCAAAGAGGAGGAAATAGATGATTTCTACCTAGTTTTCCAGTCAGAAATCAAACAAACATGCAATTAATATGCATTTATAATAATGGGTTACTGGAATGCAAAAATTGGGAACAGGGAAGAAGGATCAGTAGTTAGAAAACATGGACTAGGTGATAGAAATGAGGCCGGAGATAAATGATAGAATTCTGTACAATCAATGATAGAGTCATTGCAAATATCTTTTGTAAGAAACATAAACTCAGGCTATCCACATGGACTTTACCTGATAATATTCACAAGAATCAGATTAATTTCATCTAGAAAGAAAGCATTAGAAAATTCACCTGTGAAATCCGGACCAGGTAATGATTGTGGAACAGAACATCAAATACTCATATGCAAGTTCAAAATAAAGGTAAAGATTAAATCAAACCTACACAAACCAAGAGTTGAAATTTAGTTCATCCCATCTGAATTTAAAATTCAGCTCAGGAACAGATTTGAGGCTTTGAAAACTAATAATGAATGAGGACCAGATGGGCTGTGAGAGGATATCAGGAATATCATCCAGAAGGAATGCAAAAGATTATTACATAGAGAAGAAAGAAAAGACTGAGATGGATGTCAGAAGAGACTCTCAATATTACACTAGAGCACTGAGAAGCCAAAATAAAGGGAATAAATCAAGAAGTTAAGAAACTGAAGATTAGATTTCAAAAGAAAGCTTGAGAGGATAAGACCAAGTATTATGATGAAATGCACAAAATGTTGGAGTCAGGAAATCAAAAGAGCCAAACTCACTAGGTATTTCTAAAAGTGAAGAAACTAAAGAAGAAATTCAAACCTCGAGTTGCAATACTTGGAGCTCTAGTGGCCTGGCTACAAGAACTTGTGCTACAATCTCAAAAGCAAGTGGTTTGAATCAAACAGCTGCTCCGTGTAAGAAGGATGGGCAATCTCATCCTGTGCGATAAAATGCTTCTAAAAACATGCTGTAGAGTTAGCTATGGATCTCTTCCAACTCAATGATATGCAATAATAAGAAAATGGAAATAATAGTAAATGATCCAGGAAGCATTAAAAAGATGCAAGGAGTATATAGAGTCACTATCCCCAAAAAAAATGACTGACAAAGAAGCTTTCATGAAAAAACATATGACAAACAGGTTATTGAGATACAAGAGTAAGTCAAAGTTCCTCTGAAAGAATTGGAAAAAAAAAAAACAAAACCAAAACCAAAAACCCAGGCACCAGAAATTGACCCAGGACATGCTCATCAGGTTGTACCAAGAAATCTGGAGCATGACTAACTGACCAATATTTATTCCTACACCCCCCCCAAAAGGTGATCTGGGAGAATGTGGAAATTATTGAACAATAATAACACTAATATCACACACAAGCCAAATCCTGCTAAAGCTTGTTCACAAACAACTGAAACAGTATATTAAGAGAACTACCAGATATACAATCTGAACTTAGAAGAGGCCATGGCACTAGACATTATCTCCATGTCAGATGTATCATAGCTGAAAGCAAAGAACGTTGTTGTTGTTGTTGTTGTTGCTTTGTGCCATCGAGTCGCTTGTGACTCATAGCGACCCTATATACAATGGCCCTAAACTCTGCTCTGTCCTGTGCCAATCACACTGTCTTTGACACACCTGTCCCTATTACCCCAGTCACTGAATCAATCCACCTCATAGAGGGCCTTCCTCTCCTGCACTGTTCCTCCACCATCCCAAGCATGATGTCCCTCTCCAAAGACCGATCCCTCCTTACAACATGTTCAAAGTATGTCAGACTAAGCCTCAGAATCCTCTCCTCCAAGGAGCCGGCCAGTTTAACCATGTCCAGGATGAACCTGTTTGTTCTCTTAGCAGTCCATGGTACATTTAATACTCTTCTCCAGCACCACAGCTCAAAGGCATCAATTCTCCTTCTATCCTCCCTATTCATTGTCCAACTCTCTGACACATAACAGGTGATTTCAAAGATCATGGCCTGTATTAGACACACCTTAGTCTCCAGAGAGACACCATTGCTCTTCAGTACTTTGGAAAGGTCGCTAACAGCAGACTTTCCCATCGCAATACGTCTTTCAATTTCCTAGCTGCTGTTGCCAATAGTATTGACTGTGGAGCCAAGCAAACTAAAAATTTCAACAATCTCAATCTCTTCACCATCCATCTTGATGCTGTCAATTGGTCCAGTGGTAAGAACCTTTGTCTTCTTGACATTGAGCTTCAATCCATATTAAGGGTGCAATCCTTGACTTATAAAAGGTATTTGCTATGAAGAAATCATTGATTGTACAAAATCCTATCATTCTGTCCCAGCCTCATTTTTGTCACCATGTCCATATTTTCTGGTTACTGAACTTTCTTCCTGGTTCCCAACTTTTGCATTTTAGTCACTCATTATTATCAATGCATTTGGTTACATGTACAATCAATTTCTGACTGCAACAGTTAGTAACAACAACAACAATATGCTGTTATTAAGTCCCTTTCAGTCAAGTTGAGTACGGCTCATAATTACTCATGGACCAAACTCACCATCTCTTGTACACTGAATCCATTGTAGCTGTGTCAACACATCTCATTCAGGGTCTTCTTTTTCTACATTGACTCTCTACCCTTCCAAGCACAATGTCCTTCTTCAATTTTGGTCCCTCCTGACAACGTGACCCAAATATGTGAGATGAAGTTTCAAAATCCTTTAGTCTAAGGAAAGGTTTCACCCTTTCCAGGACAGACTTGTTTGTTATTTTGGCAGTCCATTGCATGTTCATACTCTTCTTCAGCATCATAGCTCAATGGCATTGATTCTTCTGTTATCCTTATTCATTGTCCAGGTCTCTGGTGCATAGCAAACAAATGAGAAGCGCATGGCCTGGATCAGATGCACGTTAGTCTTCAGAAATGCACTTTAGCAATTAAGGACCTCTGAAGAGGTCGTTTACTGCAGATTTTCCAAAACACCTTGTCTTTTGATTTCCTGGTTGCTCGTGCCTAAGGTTTTGATTATGGATCTGAGCAAGATGAAATCATAAATAGATTCATTCTTTTCTCCGTTTATCACAATGTTGTCTACTAACCTGGTGGTGAGGATTTCTCTTTTCTTAATATTGAGATGTAATCCATATTGATGGTTTCAGTCTCTGACCTGAAGCAAACACTTCAAGTCCTTCTCAGTTTCAGCACACAGAGGTATCATCTTCATAATGGAAGTTATTGATGAGTCTTTCTCCAATCCCAATTCCACATTTTCTTCACAAATTACAGCTTCTCGAGTGATAGGTTTGACATATAGATTGAAAAGCTATGGAGAAAGGATACATACCTGACACACTCTTTTCTTGATTGCTGAACCATACATTGTTCCCTTGCTCTGTTACAACAACTTCTTGGTTTAGTTCTAGGTTTCACATGAGTACAATCAAGTGTTCTGTGATTTTCATCGGGTAATGAATACTCTTCTCCAAAACTATGGTTAAAAGGCATTAATTATTATTTTTTCATTCTTATAATTGTCTAGCTCTTAAATGCATAACAAGTGATGGAAGAAACTATAGTCTGAATCAGTCTTTAAATGAAGGCTAAGACATTAAAACTGAACTGAGAAAGTAAGACATAAGAAAACTGAAGATATCACATTTCCCAATCAAATATGTATCCTGATCTCTCAACTGCTAGAATGAAATGTATTATTATGGATCTAAATAAGATGAAATTGTTGATAGTTATTATATTGTTTATGTTTTTGTTGTTGTTAAGTGCCTTTAAGTATGATGCATAGCGACCCCATGAACAAAAGATCTGAAACCTGTTCTATGCTGAGCCATCTTCACACTTCCTGACACACAAATCCCCATTGCAGCAGTCACTTTGGCAATGTACCTAGTTGAGGGTCTACTTCTCCATTGTTGACCCTCCACCCTTCTCACCATCATGTTCTTTTCCAAGGAATAACCCCTATAGTGATGATTATTATTTTCTTAATGTTAGAATGTTAATCCATTTTGACGGTTGTAATCTTTGATCCTTGGGAGCAAGTGCTTCAATTCCTCCTCATTTTCAGGAAGCAAGGCCAATTCATCTGCAAAATGTAGATTTTTTTAACCTGCTAATATTAAGGAGCTCTAATTATATAGTATATGATGCATTTCTCTGCTGAAAAGTCTGTGGTCCAAATCTATCAGTTGCTCTTTTAGAGAAAAAGATGCAATATCTTCTTACAAAGATTGAGAACCTTGAAAACCTGATTGATGCAGTGTCTCTATAAATAAGAATATACTTGAAGGCATTAGGTACGTTGTTAATTTTATTCACAAAATAATATATTTAAGTATTGCTTATTTAACTGATTCTGTTATCGCCTAAACAAAAAGTAAACACACACACCTGTATTAACCATATATAAAATTATTACTTCTATCTCCTTATCTCATAATCCTTGAAGTATTTTAAGGACAGAATGTGCTTACACGATATGGTTATTAGTTTTTATAAAGCCTATTCTAAGTCAAGTGAGTCCCACATGGGCAGAGCAACTGTTCATTAGGATTTTAAATCTCTGGCCTTTTGGAGCAGTCTCCAAACTCATCTCCTGAGGTTTGAAGTGCTTGAACTGCTAAGTTTTACAGATAGCAGTCAAGTGCTCAACTGTTTACAACTCTCAGGGATTCCTATACAAAGCCAGTTCTAGGCTAGATTGAAGGGATGCCTAAATAAGCTATACATCTTTGACCATAATTATCAGACTTTGAGTACTCCATCATCCAGAATTTGAGGACTGAGATCAATAGCATTAATATTACGGCTTACATATAACGATATAATTTATGCTAGGTAATATTAATTTTTAAATACATTTATATATTTTTTACATAGAAAGTATTTCTAATATACTATGCTAAATAGGTGGTATAGAAAATAGGGATTTGAGCTGTTAACCCAAAACCAGTGTTCTCTGGTAGTTTGAATCCACTGGAGACTCCACAGAAGAAAGAGGTGTAATCACCGTTAGTGTGATTTACAGCCTCTTGAAACCCACTGAATGGTCAACTAAGGGTCTGGTCCAACTTGAAGGCA
This sequence comes from Elephantulus edwardii, assembly GCF_000299155.1. Lineage (NCBI taxonomy): Eukaryota > Metazoa > Chordata > Mammalia > Macroscelidea > Macroscelididae > Elephantulus > Elephantulus edwardii. The sequence continues at coordinate 2,365,856 of NW_006399948.1, forward strand.
ATGAGAATGCTCAGAGTTAGAAAAAGCCATAAAATATTTTCAAAAATAACTATATAAGTTCATAAACCCATTTGGCCTTGTTGTTGTTGCTATGTGTCATCGAGTATTCTACAACTCATAGTGACCCTATGTGTTACAACCCGAACCCTGCTCTATTATGTGCCAACCTTCTTGTCTCTGACACATGAACCCTATTATCCCAGTCACTGAATCAATCTATCTCAATGAGAGTCTTTCTCTCCTGCATTGTCTCTCCATCCTCCCAAACCTGACATCCCTCTCCAAGGACTGGTCCCTCCTTGCAACATGTCCAAAGTAAGTCCAACAAAACTTCAGTATCCTTGCCTCCAAGGAGCAGCCTGGTCTCATCATCTCTAAGATGAACCTGTTTGTTCTCCTAGCAGTCTATGTTATATTCAAAACTCTTCTCCAGCACCACAGCCCAAAGGCATCATTAGATTATTTATATCTCATTTTAAGAAAAAGAAGTAATTGGTACTTCAAGCAGGAGCCAAATTTTGCAATGTTTCTTTGATTTCTGAAATTATTAAAAAAAAACCAATTTGGAAGATCAATGAACACCTCATTGTTTCTATTCTTCATTAGAACATGCTTAAATCTGGAGTTCTGAAAAAATGTAAAGAATTTGTTTGCCACTACCCTCGAGGATATGTGTAGACACATTCTGACAGGAAGACTGATTTAGGTTGAGTGAATCAATTGAAGTTATTAAAGTAAAATCCTTTGGGAAAACACAGCAGAACTATCAGCTACTCAGCCAAGTGGTGAACCAGGACACTCAGGGAAAAAATTACCTAATCAAAACCGAAAAAGAGCTTGAACATACACAATTTGAGATGTAAGATTTCATAAAAAATATTAACTAAGCCCTGCATATATGATCTTCTAATAAGAGACCATATAAATCTAAATTTACCTGTTTCATAGTAAATAAGTTTTTGCCAAAGTTGTTATTAATGATAATGCAGAGTTGCCCATAAAATTGGAAAATTTTCAGATTTTTAATTTTCAACATTCTTTAACAAATTTTAAAATATACCTAAGAGAAAGAAATGTTAAAGACAAAGTCGATTTCATTACATAAATAAATGCCCATGGCTTCAGTGTTTTCAGCTATACTCTAACATTAAAACACCTTGCTTAAAATATTTTATTGAAGTCCTAAAATATATAGGCTTATAAGATCTAAATACACTCATATTTTAATTAAACATCTTAATGCTTATGGAGAATTATTCTCTAAAACCCCAAATCTCTAATGTCCAATTATAAAATTCATTTACAGTGAGATGTTAAGTGGTAGTCATAATACTTAAATCTTGAATTGACATATATTTTTTTAAAATGTATTTTATTTCATTAGTTTTTGTGTGTACCGTCAAATCAGATCTGACTGGTACAGGAGGAGATTGTTCCTCCTTCTCCAGCAGAGCATCTGATGTATTTGAACCATGCACCTCTGAGACTGTAGTTGCAGCTTCTTGCCACTAGGCCACCAGAGCTCGCATTGAATTGACATTTATGATTTACACATAAATTTCAAATTTATTAAGTTGAATTTACCTTTGAAAAATCTGATATAGAATTGTAATGAAAACAAACTGATTTAGAATAGTAATTAAAACAAGCTCTAAATTGATATCTTCTGATTTAAACTAAGTGGCTCAATAAATAAAATCTAGAAGTCAAAAGGTTGCAAGAAACAGGAAAATGCAGTGAGGTATTTAAATGTATAACAATTGATTCTAGAGAATAACAATGTAAAAGGATCCAAGATAATTATATTTACAATATTTTCTAATTCCTATAGCAAGGATAATGAGACTTCAACTCACTCATATACTTTTGACCTGCTGCAAAGTTATTACTTAGAGAGGAACATCATGCTTGGCAATGTGAAGAGGCAGCAAAGGAGAGGAAGATCCTCAAATGGGTAGGTGCATGTAGTGACTGAAGCAGTGGGTTTGAGTGTGTCAGAGACTGTGAGGTTTACACAAGATGGGACAATGTTCAGATTTATTGGTCATAGGATCACTATAAGTCATCCTCAATTTGATGAAACCTAACAACATTTTTTTAACATCTAAACATAAAATCAAAATCTTCATATTGTTGTTATTGTATACAATCTAGTCAGAAATGACCCATTCTTGATACTCTGGTGGGTTTTCAGAGGCACAAAAGGAGATGGGCCAATAACCAACATCATGATTTCTATAAAAGAAAAAATGAAGCTCTCAAGAGTTTATTTACTTGGATCCACAATCAGTGTGAAAGGAAGTGGAAGTCAAGAGATCTGCTGCATTATTAACAATAGCAAAGAGATGAAAGCATCCCAAGAGCCCATCAACAAATAAGTGAATAGAGAAACTGTGGTATATTCACATAATTCAGTATTATCCAGAGTTGAGTAATAAAAATCTCAGGAAACACTATACAATATGATGAGTCTGGAAGACATTGTACTGAGTGAAATAACTCAGTCACAAAAGGACAAGTATATAAACGTAAGATGTTTACAAGGTGTTGGGAGGTGGGAGGAAGTGGCTAAAAATTTAGGAAAAGAATGAATAGGTAATTACTGCACAGGAATAGATGAAGCAAAGTTCAATAGGAAATGAATAAACAACCAGATGTTACATATATTGCAGTTAAAAGGGAAAAAAAAGAAATCTGCTATAAAGGACATCTTAAAAGTTGCATTAGAATCACATTGATAACTAAGGCACAATTGACCAAAGCTATGATATTTTTTATTAGTTCAATATATTTTAATTATACCATTGACAAAGAATATTGAGTGTGCTACGTACTTCCACAAGAAATAGCAAATTTCTTCTTGAAGAAGTACATTCTCCTTAGAAGTGAGGATAACAAGAGTTTCTTGCACACATTTTGAATATGCTCTTAGGATTACTCAGTCCCTGGAAAAGCACCTCATGTGTGGCAAACTGAAAAAATGGAAAGGTTCTAAAAAGTATGGATTCACACAGTGGCTGCAACAATGGGTTAAAACAATCATTTTGAGGATGGCCCTGGATTAGATGCTAGTACTTTCTGTTGAACACGAGATCACTATGATAGTTAACTAAATTCATAGCATTTAAAAACATCATGGTACAGATTTCTATATTATCTAATTTTAATCTACCACAATCATGTCCAGCAATTTATATAATTTCTAAAATATTAATAATCAGTTTTATTTAGGCAGTAGGAGCAAAAGAAATTTCTTTTTCTGGTTCCTATTTTGGATCTAAAAAGCATAAGAGAAATTGAAATATAGATATTGGGAATGGGCCAGGCATATTAGGTGTTGAGATCTAAGAGTTAGAACGAGTTCATAATATTATGATGTATGTGTGCTCCAAAGTACTCAAGAGCAACCATGTCTCTCTGGAGACTAAGGTGCGCCTGATACAGGCCATGGTTTTTGCAATCACTTGTTATGCATCAGAGAGTTGGACAATGACTAGGGAGGATAGAAGGAGAATTGACGCCTTTGAGCTGTGGTGCTGGAGAAGAGTATTGAATGTACCATGGACTGCCAAGAAAAAAAACAGATTCATCCTAGAGAGGGTTAAACCAGGCTACTCCTTGGAGGCAAGGATTCTGGGGCTTCGTCTGACATACTTTGGACATGTTGTAAGGAGAGACAGGTCTTTAAGAGGGACGTCATGCTGGGTAGAGTAGAGGGACAGCGCAGGAAGGGAAGACCCTCTATGAGGTGGATTGATTCAGTGCCTGGGGTAATCGGGATGGGTGTGTCAGAGGCAATGAGATTGGCAGGGGATAGAGCACGGTTTAGGGCTGTTGTACATAGGGTCGCTATGAGTCGCAGACGACTTGACGGCATATAACAACAACAACAACATGTGTGCTCGAAGACATTTCTTCAGTATACTGTAGGATTATTCTTCTCAACCAAAAAAAAACCCGAATAAGTTGATATTTAAGTAATAAATTATGGCAATGTTTTACAGTACTATGATTAAAAAATGAAATTAATTTTATTATAAATATTCATTGAGCAAGAACTATGATAATTGCCTGCTCTAGGCTTAAATGCCATTTGTATTCTCATTTTTCTGGTAACAAAAGAAAACTACTTTTAAAACTTTAAGAATAAGGGCATTTTTAAATGATATAAAATAAATTTAAACCAGGGTTACCAGGAAGTCAAATATAATAAGTATTATTCTAAAAAATGACCTATGTATGGTAATTTATGATAAATTGAACTTTAACCTATTACAAAATAACAGTCATTGAAGACTGTTTAGAACTTAAGTTTAATTGGCAATTGGAAAAAAGAGTGGAGTTGGGGACATTTTGGTTATTTCATTTCGGATCAATGAGAGCTGATTGCTAAGATGTCAATGAAAAAATCCTCACCATAGAGAAAATCAGATCAGAAGTCAAAGCAAAAGTAAGAGAACATCAAGAAGCTGGACAGAAGATTTCAAAGGACAGCTGGGGAAGAAAAAGCAAAGTATTATAATGAAATGGGTAAAAAGCTAGAGTCAGAAAAATCAAACGGGACAAACAGCATTTCTTAAGCTGAAGAACTGAAGTCTAATTCAAGCCTCGAGTTGTAAAACTCAAGGATGTCATGGGCAGAATACTGAATGATGCAAAAAGTATCAGAGGAGTACACAGAATCATTGTACCAAAAAGAATTGGCTGACACGGAAGAATTTCATGAAACAGCATATGATCCTCTGAAAGAAATGGCAAAAAGCTAGGTGCTATAAATTGATGGAATACTTAATTACATAATCCAGTAAACAGATGTTACACCAGACATGCTTACCAGATTGTGCCAAGAAATATGGAGGACAACTACCTGGACAACTGATTGGAAGGGATCAATATTTAATCCCATTCCAAAAAATAAGTATCCAATGGGTGTGTACATTATAAAAAAAATTCACTAATAATCACATACGAGTAAAATCCTGCTGAAGATTGTCCAGAAATGACTGAAACAGAACATTGACAAATAACTACCAGGAAAACAAGCTAGGTTTGGAAGAGGCAATAGCACTAAAGACAGTGTCAGGTGGATCTTAGCTGAAAACAGAAAGTACCAGAGGAATGTCTGTGTTTAACCGGCTATGTTGATCACAACAAATTGTGGCTAACCTTAAGAAGAACGGAAATCTCAGAACACCTTATTGTGCCCATGTGAAACTTACACTTGGACCAGGAAGCAGTCCTCAGAACAGAACAAGGAAACATGATTATTATTACTTTGCCAAGTTGTTTGTGACTAGTAGCAACCCTACATACAATAGCTGTGAAACCTGTCCTATCCTAAGGCAACCTTATTGATCTGACACACCTACCTTCATTACTCCAATCAGTGAATCAATCCATTTCACCTAGAGTGTTCCTCCCTTGTGCTATCCTTTTAGCCTTCCAACCATGATGTCCCTCTCCAAGGGCTGGTCCTTCTTCACAATATATGTGGTTCAAATTCAGGAAAGGAATGCATCAGACTACATCCTGTCTCCATACATTTTAAATCAATATGTGGAATGGACCATTCAGGAGGCTGGACTTTATGAGGTGTAATGTGGTATCAGAATTGAAGAAAGACTCATCAACAACTTGTGCTATGCCAATAACACAATCTTGCCCACTGAAACTAAGGAGAACCTGAAGCATTGGCTGCAGAAGAATAAGGACTGCAGCCTTCAACATGGATTGAAGCTCACTATCTGAAAAACAAAGATTCTCATCACTAGACCAAGTGGCATCTCTATAACTGATGGAGAAGAGACCAAGATTGTTAACAATTTCAGCTTATGAGTTTCTGCAATCAACAACTGCAGCATCAGCAGTAAGGAATAAAAAACTATCTGTATTGGGTAAAGCTATTGTTAGGGACCTCTCTAGAATGCTGAAGAGCAAGAATATCAGTCTGGAGACAAAGGTGTGCCTGATCCAGACCATGGTCTTCACAATACTTGCTATGCATCACAAAGCTGAACAATGACTAAAGATAATTGAAGTGTTAATGTCTTTGAATTATATTGCTAGAGAACAGTATTAAACAAACAATTTGTCTCAGAGATAGTGAAACCATGTTGCTACTTGGAGGCAAGGGTTGTGAAGCCCTGGCTGACATACTTTGGGTATGTTGCCAGGAGGGACAAGGCCCTGGAGATGAACATTGTGCTTGCTGGCTAGTGGGACAGTGTAAGAGAAAAACTCTGGGGGAGATGATTGACACAGTAACTGGTAGAATGGGAGTAGATGTGTTGGAGACACTGAGATTGGCTCAGGCCAGGACAGAATTCAAAACTGTTGTGCATAAGTTTGGTATGAGTTACAGGCATCTCAATTGCATCTAACACAACATAGTGATAGCTGTTATGAATTCCACTTGGTCACGGTGTATTATTCATTGGATTCTACTGGCTAATATTTTATTCAGGATTTTTGCATCTATGTTAATTAGAGATATTGGCATATAGTTTTCTATTTTGGTGGTGTCTTGACCTGACTTTGGTATCAAGAATGTGTTGCTTCATAGATGAGTCTGAGAGAATTCCATCTCCCCCCCCCCGAAATAGTTTATGTAAAATTGGTGAAAATTCTTCTCTGAATGTTTGATAAAAATCACTTGTAAAGCCATCTGGTCCAGGACTTTTTTTGGATGAAAGCTGTTTTATTACCTTTTTAAATGGGTTTCTTCAGATGTTCAATTTTGGTTTGTTTCAGTTTAAGAAAGTTGTGAATTTCTAAGTATTTGTCAACTTTCTCTAGGTTTTCATATTTGTTTGAGTGTAGTTTTTCCTAATATTCCATTGTTAGCATTTTTATTTTAGTTGGTACAGTTGTGGTACTAGGGATATTGTTGCTGATGTTAGATGGATCTTGACTGAAAGCAGAGAATACCAGAAGAATGTCTATCTGTGTTTCATTGATTATGCAAAGGCATTTGACTGTGTGGATCATAAC
>NW_006399948.1:2373556-2374544 GCF_000299155.1 Elephantulus edwardii
ACAGCGCAGGAGGGGAAGACCCTCTATGAGATGGATTGATTCAGTGACTGGGGTAATCGGGATGGGTGTCTCAGTGGCAGTGCGGTTGGCGCAGGATAGAGCAGGGTTTAGGGCTGTTGTGCATAGGGTCGCTATGAGTCGGAAACGACTCGACGGCACGTAACAACAATAACAACAACAGTTGTGACATTGCCTGTTTCATCTTTTATTGAGATTATGTGTGTCTTTTCCTTTGTTAGTTTTGCTAGTGGTTTTTCAATTTTATTGACCTTTTCAAAGAACCAACTCCTAGTTTTTTGATGATTCTAATTGTTTTTCTGTTTCCTATTTCACTTATTTCTGCTCTAATTTTTATAACTTCACTTTTTTATTTAGATTGTGTCAGGTTTTTTTACTGTTCTTTTTTCAATTTGTTTGAGATGTTGGCTTAGAGAGTCAATGGTCATTTTTTTCCTGCCTTTTGATATGTTTGCTTATTGTTGTAAATTGACCTCTGATTACTACTTTGGCTGTTTCCCAAAGGTTTTGGTAAGTGATGTTTTCATTGTCATTTGTTTCAAGAAATTTTTAATTTCATTTCTTTTTTCTTCTAGTATCCACTCATGTTCAAGCAAGGTATTGTTCAGCTTCCAAATGCATAGTTTTACTCCTTTGTCCTCTTGTTATTAATTTCTAATTTTGTATTATTATGGTGTGAGAAGATGCTTTTAATTATTTGTATATTTTAGAACATATAGATGCTTGCAGTGTAACCTAAAATGTGATCTAGTTGGAGAACACTCCATTGCATATTGGAGAAGTTATAGTGTGCTTTTTTGGTGGTGCATTAGTCAATAAGTATCCATGAGGTGGAGTTGGTTTATTGTGTGGTTTAATTCTTGAGCATCTTTGTTGAGTTTCTTTCTGGTAGTTCTATCTTTTCTTGGGAGTGATGTGCAGAAGTCTCCAACTACTATATTTGTGTTGTCTATTTCTTTTTTTCAGTTTT
>NW_006399948.1:2376121-2382348 GCF_000299155.1 Elephantulus edwardii
AGGGCCTGTGAAAGTAGCCTCTTCCATTTATAACTGTTGCAGACCAAGGCCTTCTTGACTAAAGGCAGTTAGCTGACTGGATGTAAAGAGGTGAAAGGCAGAGGATAAAGGTGCAGGTGCAGGTGCAGGCAAGGGGCACAGATCACGTGGGTGGTATGTGGGCCTGTATGTGGGTCACATACAGACTCATGTCAGGTTCAGGGCACACATTCAGGGACATGAGTCCAGAAGTACACAGGGCTTGCATGTGTTCTGATGCCTACTGATTTGGCATGTGGGGGGACCTTACTCAAATTCCAGTGGTCAGGCGCCCTTTTGGTGTTCTGCTTTCAGCAGCCCGTGCCCTCGCTGTGGTCCTCCCTTCTATGGTCCACCCTTGCTATGGTCTGCCCTTGCTGTTGTCTACCCTCTGCAACTTGACTCTTTCTTTAATTTGATTTTAATTCTTTCAACTTGAGAAATGCTGAATTCTCAACTTTTTATTTCCAATTCCAGAACTTTGCACATTCCATCATAATATTTTATTATCTCTTCTCAAGCTGTATTTTGAAATATTTTGTTCCCTTTTACTTCTGCCTTTCCCCCCTTTGTTTTGGCTGCTCCACACTCTAGTACAACTTTCAGAGTCTCTTCTGTCTTGATTATTTGTCTTTTATTTCTCCTCTTTTGGTAATGACCTTCCTCTTTCTTTGTGGGTGATATCTTTGATGTCAATTCATAACTCATCTGATCTTTGGTCATCATTGTTATATACCTGGAACCTGTTCTAGAGATGTTTTACAATTATACGATATATTATGCCAAGAATATAAACAAACAAAAAATTACATGACATTCACAGTGAACAAAACTATTTCAAGATCTACTCCAAAGCACAATGTTGTAATTGATAAGATATTACCTATAGGTAGAAAAGGAAGGCTTGTTTATACAAGTATTATACAAATACACACACCAACAACTAAAGCCAAGGAGGAGGAGAATGAGGATTTCTGTCAACATTTGAAGTCCAAAATTAAGCAATTATGTAATCAAAATGCATTAATAGCTACTGGTGATGTTAATGCAAAGATTGAAAACAATGAAGAAGGTATGGTGATTGGAAAGGACAGTCTTGGTGACAGAAATGAGGCTAGAGAATGAATGTTTGAATTTTGTACGTTTAATGATTTATTCAATGCAAATATATTTTTCTAAAAACAACAAAATTCACCTTTACAAATCATCTTCACCTGAATCGGGGCACAAGAATCAGATTGACTACATTTGTATAAAGAATCTCATAGAAGCTTAACAGCAGTAAACAAAACCAAGCAAGGTGCTGATTATGAAATAAACCATCAATTACTAATGTATAAGTTATAATAAAGCTGAAGATAATGAAAATTAATACACAAAAATCAAAATATAACCTTGAGTCTATGCCACCTAAATTTAAAAATATATAAATAGGAACAAATATAACAAATATATTTTCCTTCTTTCCTTTTCTTTTATCTATTTCTACTTCTTTACATTTATTATTTTACATATTGTTTCATTAATCCCCTTGGAAACAAGGTGACCCTGTGAAGTTCCAATAGTTTTATAGTTAACAACTAATTCAAAATTTGGAAGTTTGAATGATTCCAGGGTCAAATTCAAGTTGAGGGCACATAACAATATATAGAGATATAGATAAAGATGGAGATATATAGATTTGTATATATGTAAATAAAAAGATATCTAGATATATCTGTTTATGTATCTATATAGTTACCATGTGCTGTTATGTTGGATCACACTCACACTGACACTATATACAACAGAATAAAACCCTGTGTGATGCCTATTTACCGAGATAGAGATAGTTAGATAGCTAGCTAGCTAGATAGACAGACAAACAGACATATAGATAGATACACAGATACATAGATATATAGATATACACAGAGAAGGATTGACAATCTCTTCCCATGTGATTAACTGCTACTGAAAACTCTTTGGAGGGTCATCTATGGGTCAGTTGTGACTCTACAGTATACAACAATAACAATTATATATATTATATATATTGTTGTTGTTAACCACCATCGAGTCAAACATGACTCATAGTGGCCATATGAACAAAAGACCTGACTCCTATTTTATAGCTATTTTTGTTTCTCTAAGTTCATAGAATTTCTGGAGATATGTTGCTAAGGAAGTGGATGCCACCCCTGCTTCCAAGACCATATTATTCTGGGAGCTCCACCAAATACTGTTCACCGTGGGCAACCATCAAGACATATGACACCAGTAGCACTGCATTCAGTATCACAGCGACCCCAAGTACCTGTACTTCAGTAAAAAAGTTGACTAACCAGTGCTGTACCACATATAAGAATGTACTCTCAAAACAAAATTAACACCAGGCCTGAGGGTTGCAGGCTTGAAAACAAAGTTGTTGACAGTTTCCATCTTCTCTCCATCTACCATGATGTTGCCTATCAGTCCAGCAGTGAAAAAATTTGTTTTCTTGATGATGAAATGCAGTTTAAGCTGTAGTCTTTGATCTTTTGCAGCAAGCATTACAAATCCTCCTCACTTTAAGCAAAGGAGGTATGTTCTCTGCATACCAAAGATTATTGATGAGTCTTACTCCAATACTGATGTCACATTCCTCCTCCTAGAGTCCTGCTTCTCAAATCAAATTGAACATGTATAGGTAAAGGATACAACCCTGACACATACATTTCTTAATTTTAAACCATGTAGTGTTCCCTTGTTCTGTTTACACAACAGTCTTTTACTTTAGGTATAAGCTTCATGTGAGCACAATTAAGAGTTCTGAGATTTCCATTCTTCTCAAAATTAGCCATAATTTGTTATTATACACACAGTCAAATGCCTTTGTATATAATAGAAGACATAAATAGATATTCTTTTGCTGTTAGCTGCGATCTATTTGACATCAGCAATGATATTTCTGGTGCTACAACTTCTTCTAAAGTCAGCTTATACAAGTTTTTTTTTTCTCTTTGTATTGTTCTAACCAGAGAGATCATCAGTAATATTTTGCTTGCATTTGATAGTAGTGATATTGTTATATAATTTCCACATTCTATTGGTTTGTCTTTCTTTGAAATAGGGACAAATATATAGGCGACTTTCTTTTAAATTTCCTGGCATAGATTGGTGAGAATATCTAGGGCTGTATTTGTTAGTTGAAACATGTCAATTGGTATTCTATTGATTTCTGGGGCCTTATTTTTTTGCAGTGCCTTCAGTCTAGCCTGAATGTCTTCCATCTTTACCATTGGGTTTTTATCATGTATTACTTGCTGAAATTGTGGGGTTAATTTTTGTTATTGAGTTTTTTTTTTTGTTTAGTTGTTTGCTTGTGTGTGTGTGATGTGTGTATGTTTATGTATGTCTTAACAGGGCAAATAGCAATCTAGACATTATTTGGGTTTAGTGGGGTTTTTTGGTGGGTCTTTTTTTTTTTTGCAATGATTTTATTACATTACTTTTTAAAGAGACTAACATGTAAGAATGAATATTCTCCATTTCATCAGCATTAAAGTACTGGTACTGATTTTAGATTTTCTGAAATAGTTCTAGACAAAGGAAATTCTAGACAATTGATGTTTTATTGGGGTTCTGGAGGTCCAGAGTTAAGGAGTTAAGCAATAAATAAAATGGTAGGTTATTTTAAGCCACCAGCTGCTCTTTGGGAAAAAGATGGATGCTGTCTTCTCAAATGATTTACATTATAGTCTCTGAAAATCCCTGGGGGGGGGTCAACTATTAGTTGGTGACTCAATGGCACTAAAAATCCAACAGCAACATATAAGGTCTGTTTGAAATAAACAATTTAGTGAATAGGCAAAAACCATTGTAAAATTATTTCTTAAACAATTCTAATATGCAGTCATTTAAAGTAATTTTTTGTGTGTAGACCTAGAACCAAAAACATTTCAGGGTAAGCTCAAGTGGTTCTTAAGAGTTGTAGTTGTTACAAAAAAAAAAAAGCTGCAGTTGTTGTTGTATATCATTGAGTTGACCTGACCTATAGATGATCTTCCAGCCGATTTTCAGAGGCAGTGATGGCACAGGAGGAGATTGTTCATCCTTCCTGTTCAGAGATGCTGGTGTACTTGAACCATATGCTTTGGGGATTACAGTGTAGATTCATACCATTAGGCATACTTTCAGCAGCATTTCAGATCCTATTGAAATTTCTGCCATTAGACAATATTTTCCTTTGGAAATAAATGGGTTTTTTAAATCATGAAGGTAGATTGATAATGTTGGCTATTATGTAGTAAAGAAATCTTTCTACATATACACCATGTTTTTACAAAAATAATGTATATTTTCCACATTGTTGCACACAATTCATTTCCCCATTCACTATTTCTAGAAGTGTAGTACAATTTTTTCATGTAACATTTTGACTATTGAATAAATCTCACATCCAGGTGTGAAAATGCCATAAGATATGAATGGTATGCTGAATATTATACATAATTCCATCATTCCTGTACATTATTTCTGCAGGCTATTTTAATGTAGATGCTATTTATAAAAATGATTTAGGGTATGAGTAAATGCTATAAATATGAGAAAGAGAGGGAGGGAGAAAGAAGGAGGATGGAGGAAGGGAGAGATCTACATGTAGTTCTATAGAGATGCACCCCCATATTTTTATAATTACATGATTTACTATAATATACCAGATATATAAGGAAGGGGGTGCATATACATAGATAGATAGAAATATAAAGATATCCATGACTCATATGTCAGCTCATAGTACTATACTGGATTACGTGTTGCTATGTTGTTGAAAGACATGTGACTAGTATTTAAAATACAAACCAAGTCACCTAAAGTGGACAGATTTCAGTGGAGCTTCCAGACTAAGAGACAGAGAAGAATTAGCCTCCACTACTGATATTGCATGTTATCAAAACCTCTATTAATAATGTAAGGACATTATTGTTTATAGTGCTAGAATATGAGTCACTCATATTGAAAGGCACACAGAATGCTACCAGGGGAGTGTTGACTATTCAAAGTAGCCTACTATAATGATGGTGATGAAGTAAAGATGCCACCCAATGAAGGGCCTCTACTTGCTTTGTAAAAAATGGAATTGAATGCATAAAGTGAAACACTCTGTACACTAATGAATTAGTGAATTGACATAGATTGGTATTGCCCATTTTGATTCAAATAATCTCATGATAGACTATGCCAGAAATGACTAATTGAAAAGGAATACTGTGACATTTAATCTTAAAAAGATCATTTTAATATCTATCCTGAAGTACAGTTCATATTATTACAAGGAAATATTGTTAATACAAATATTATTCAAAATTTGGGATTTTTACCACCTTTTTCAGTCTGAAATGCATTGGACAGATAACCAAGATGCAACAATAATTGATGACTGGGATGCAAAAGTTGGAAACAAAGAAAAAAGGACTGGTAATTGGCAAATGTGGCATTGGTGACCGAAATCAGGTTAGGGAGTAAGTGATAGAATTTTATATAGTAAATTATTTATTCATGGAAAATATTTTAAAAAACAACAACAATATAACTTAAACCATCACTATATACATAGAATTCATCTGATGGCTACTTACACAGTAATCAGATTGAAAATGTGTGGGAAGATACAGTGGAAAAAATCTCAATTATCAGCAGATGAAATCAGGCTACAGACTGACTGTTGAACAGAACATCACGTAACTATTAAAGACCAGAGGAGTTCTGAATTAAATCAAAGAAACTATCCATGAAAAAACAAAGGGGGGGGGAAGAACAAAATTAATGTTAGATGATTCTCTGAAACTTGATTTGGAATGAAAAGAAACCACAACAAAGGGAAGAAATACCGAGCTGAGCTAACTCAACAGAAAACTTCAAAGGGAACTTTGTGAAGATCAACAATAAGTTATAATCAAATGTACAAAAGTGCTGTAGTTAGAAAATAAAAAAGGAAAAATATGCTCAGCATTTCTCAAACTGAAAGAACTGAAGAACAAATTCAACCTCAAGTTGCAACACTTAAATGATACTGTGGGCAAATTCTTGAAATCACACAGGCAGCATCAAAAGAAGATGGTAGGAATAACACAGAGTGTTGTTGTTGTTATGTGCCGTCGAGTCGCTTGCGACGCATAGCGACCCTATGTACAACAGCCCTAAACCCTGCTCTATCCTGTGCCAATCGCATTGCCTCTGACACACCC
>NW_006399948.1:2384353-2396429 GCF_000299155.1 Elephantulus edwardii
CAGGTGAAATCCATGTGTTTAACCTGCGTTTATGTCTCTTAAAAAAACGTATTTGCAATGAATAAGTCATTGATTGTGCAAAATTCAATCATTCTATCTCCAGCTTCATTTCTGTCACCAAGTCTATGTTTTCCAACTACTGATTCTTCTTCCCTCTTCCCAACTTTTGCATTCGTCCATGTACTCCACCAAAATTATTGGATTAACACTGAATCATTTCAGGAAAAGATATGTGAACAAGAACTAAGAGTAATGAAGTAAAAAGTCAAAACTGTATTGAAGACCTCCGCAAAAAATAAGACAAAATAAATGAATTGATGAAATGCCAATTGAGGTGTTTTAGGAAGCAGATACAATCTTGGATATGCTCACCAGTCTCTGCCTACAGATACAGAAGGTAGTCAGCTAACTGACCTGACTGAAAGAGAGCCATATTTGTTCTCATTCCCATAAAAAAAGATGAAATATCAGAAAATGGAAATTATTAAACAATGCCATTAATAGAATATATAAATATATTTTACTGAAGATGAGTTAAACAACAGCTGCAAGAATATATCAACAGGAAGTTGACAAAAATTCAAGTGAGATTCAGAAGAGGCTATTGCATTAGGAATATCACTGATGAAGTTAGATGGATCTTTGCTGAAAAGAGATAATGTCAGAAAAGAAGATATCTTAGGCTTATTTATTTTTTTTACTTATGCAAAGGGATTTGACTATAGATTATAGCAAATTATGGCTTGTATAGAACAAGAATTTCATAACAATTGTGATCATGCAAAATCTATGCACAGAGCTAGGAGCTGTTGCCTGCACATAACAGAAGGTTATGGTTTACAATTAGGAAAAATGTGTGTCAAGGTTGTATCCTATCTTCATATCTATTTAATCTTTTTGCTGAGCAAGTAATTTGAGAATCTGGTCTATGTGAAGAGTATGACATCAGGATTGGGAAAAGATTCATCTACAACCTGCAATATGTAGATGACACAACCTTCCTTGTAGAAAGTGAAGAGATCTTTAAGAACTTAGAACAAATATCAAAGAAGACCACAGCATTCAATAAAGATCACATCTCAACATCAAAAGAACAACTCTTCCTCACTGAACTAATCAGTGAAATCATGATAGAGTAAAGATCATTTCATTTTACTTGGAACCACAATTAACACCCATGATAACAGAAGGCAAGAAATTAAAAGATGCTTAGCCTTGGGGAATTCTTCTGTTAAGGATATATCCAAAGTTGAAAGAGTAGAAATAATGTTTTAAAGAGTAGGATGTGCCTGATTCAAGCTTTGGTATTTCATTCTTTCCTATGTATCTGAAAGTTGGACAATAAAAAACACAAAGACAAATTGAAGACTTTGAATTGTGGTGTTGCCAAACAGTATTGAGTATACCACATTCTGCCAAAAGAACAAATTTCTTTTGAAAGGAAGTACAAAAAGAGTGCTCTTATGAGGCAAGAAGAGTCAAACTTTGTCTCAGTTATTTCTGGTTTATTTTCAGGAGGACCTAGTCCTTGGAGAGAGACATCATGCCAGGAAAGAAAAAAAACATCAGTGAAAAACAGAAGAATCTTAAGATGTTTTGACATTGTGAGTGTCTTAGTGTGCATAGCCATGAAAGACATTGTATGAATGATGTCACTCTTCAGAGTGGCTCCTGGGTTTGTTGAACACATTAACCCCCGCATCACTGGAGCTTCTTGACTCCAGAAACAGCATGTCAAACATTCATCTTTAAGTTGCTTACAATTGCTTGCATGATGGACTGTCAATATTTATGAAAGTGTCTTCTTTTTTTTTTATTCCTAATCTGATTAAAAAAAGAAAAGATTGTAGAAGCTTCAGAACTATTTTTCATAGGGTCATTATGTATTACAGCCAATTCCATAGCATTTAATAATATGTAAACATATATGGACACATAATATTTAAGTCTAACATAAGGTATCAATGGGAACTTATATAACGATTTAATGAAATGCTTTTGTTTATCAAAGACTAGATTGATAATGTCAATTGTAACTTCCCTACATTTATTATGTATACTCACAGAATAGAAAAAGAAATTCATTTATTACAAATGAATTAAGGCATTTTTCTCTAATATTTAGAATTTAATTAATACTTAAATTGGTTAATCTTCGTTCTCAATTTTCAACTTTTTTATTTTTTTACATTTTAAATGGAAACTCTGAACAACTAGGAGGAGCTACAGATCCATGGTAAATTGTAATTTGTACTTGACTGAGTTAAATATAAATAAAAGTGCAGAGAACCAATTTTATATCTGAAATTTAAGGTACCAGATTTAATTTTATCTCCTTCTCAGGTCTTACCAACTATACATTCTTTTCATAATACAAATTCTGACATTATTCTTGATGATTAACATCTTGTAATTAAAAACATTTTGCTAAGCTTTCTTAGCCCTTATTTCTGCAGCATTGATCCAATGCAATCATATTGAATTAATTTTTGCTTGAGCAATTCACTATAAATACAATTAAAACCTATTACCTCATTGTAAAAAGTTAAATTGGATACATAAATTCCATTAGTTATTAGATAATTACTAGTTCTAAATATAATTTTTATAGATCAAACCAATTACAAAATGGCTTCTACTGTTATATTTATATTACTGTATAGCAAAATTTCTGAAATAACCACATATTATCTTTTAAATTTACGGTACTGAAACACTTATATATTTATATATCAGGGAAGTACGTGGTATCAGGATCAGAACTTCCATTATGTGGATGTCACAACCTTGCTTGTTGTAAGTGAGGAGGCCATGAAATGCTTACTGTGAAAGATCAAAGATTATAGCTCTCAATATGAATTACATCTCAACACCAAGAAAACCAAGGTCTTTATCACTGGGCCAAGAGGGAACATAATAATAGATAAAGGATTGAAATTGTCAGTGTTTTCATCTTACTTGGATCCACAATTCACATCTTTAGTACTTAGGAGTCAGGAGATAGTGAAACAAATTGCTTTGAACAAGACTACTGTTAAGTACTTCTCCAAAATATTGAAGAGCAATGTTGTCAATTTGAGGGTTAAAGTATGCCTGATTCAAGCCATGATCTTTTGAGTGATCTTTGAATCACTTACTATGCATCTGAAATCTACACAATGAATAAGGACACCAGAAGGAGAACTGATGCCTTTGAGTGTGATGTTAAAGAAGAATATTAAGTAAACCATTGACTGTCAAAAGAACAAACAGTTATGCTTTGGAAAAGGTGCATCTAGTTTGTCTCTTGGGTATAAGAATGAAAAAAAAATTATTGTTTATTCATTAAATACATTGCTATTGTTATAGGCTGTCAAGTCACTTGTGACCTATAAGAACCCTATGTATAACAACCCTGAAACCTGCTCTATCCTGTGCCAACCTTATTGTCTCTGACACATCTACCCTCATTACCCTAGCCACTGAATCAATCCATCTCATTGAGGGTCTTTCTCTCTTGCACTCTTTCTCCACCTTCCTAAACATGTCCCTCTCCAAGGACTAGTCCCTCCTTGCAACATGCCCAAAGAATTTCAGATAAAGCCTCAGAATCCTTGCCTTCAATGAGCAGCCTGGTTTCACATTCTCTAGGAAGAACCTGTTTGTTTTCCTGACAATGTTGTCGTTGTTGTTGTTAAGTGCTGTCGAGTTGTAGGTGACTCATAGTAACCCTATGAATGAAAGTCCTGGACACTTGTATAACTTTCGTCCTTTCTCCAGGTTCATAGGGTTTCCAGAAGCAAGCTATTATGCAAGTGAATGACACTCCTGCTTTCAAGCTTATTTTAATTGGGGAGTGCCACCAAACACTGTCCACCACGGGTAACCATTCTCGCATTTGACTCATCAGTGTCACAGTGTTCAGCTTCACAGCAACCATGAGTTACCTCTGTATAGCAAGTAGACAGACATACCAGGGTTACACGACCTAGAAGAATGTTTCACCAAAAACAATTAAGGGCAGTTCCTGACAATATGTGGTATATTCAATACTCTTCTCCAGCACCACAGCTCAAGATAATCAATTACCTTTCTACTATCCCTAGTCATTTTCCAGCTTTCTGATGCTTAGCAAGAAATTGTGAACACTAAGGTTGCACATCAGTACTCTAGAGAGGTCCATGAAAATAGACTTTCTCAGTGCAATTTGTCTTCTGATTTCCCGGCCGTTGATACTAAGGGTGTTGATTGTGGAGCCAAGAAAATTAAAGCTGTTAACCATATCAGTCTCTTCATTATCTATCATGATGCTGCCAATCAGCTCAGATGCAAGAATCATTTTTATCTTATGTAGAACTTCAATCCATATTGAAGAATATAGTACTTGATTTTCAGATCCTCTTCAGTCTCAACAAGCAATATTGTCTTAATTACATAATTCAGATTGTTAATGAGTCTTTCTCCAATCCTGATGCCACACTCCTCATAAGACCCAGACTTCTGGATAATCTGTTTTGCATATAGATTGAAAAAGTATGGAAATAGGACACACCACTGGCATCCACTCTTTCTGATTTTAAACTATGAAGTGATTCCCTGCTCTGTTCTGATGACTGCCTCCTGGTCCAAGTATAGGTTTTGCATAAGCACGATCAAGTCTTTTGGAATTCCCATTCTTCTCAGTGTTTGCTGTGATCCTCAGTAAAAGCCTTTGCATAGTCAATGAAACACAGATAGACATTCCTCTGTTACTCTCTGCTTTCTGCCAAGGTCCACCTAACATTAACTATAATACCACTAGTATTATGTCCTCTTCTAAATCCAGACTGCCTTCACGCAGTTCTCTGTTGATGTGCTTTCCCAGTTTTTTTGTTTTTTTTTTTGACAATTCTTAGCAGAATCTTGCTTGCATGTGATATTATTGATATTGTTTGATAATTTCCACACTCTGCCATGTCACCTTTCTTTGGAACAGGAACAAATATTGATCTCTTCCAGTCAGTTGGTCAGGTGGCTGTCCTCCAGATTTCTTGGCACAACTTGGTGAGCACATTGAAGGCAGTATCTGCTTGTTAAAATGTTGAAATGTGTAAGTTGGTATGCTGTAAATTTCCAGGGACTTGTATTTTACCAATTTTTTGAAACTTTTAAAATTATTTTATTATTTGTATGTGTATGTGTACTGTCAAATTGGATCTGACTGGTACAGGAGGAGATTGCCCCACCTTCTCCATCCAGCAGAGCATCTGGATAATTCAAACCACGTACCTCTGGGATTGCAGTGCCGCTTCTTGCCACTAGGCCACTAGAGCTCCTTACGTATTTTGCCAATTCTTTCAGAGCAACTTGAACTTCTTCCTTCATAACCACAGGCTCTTGCTTATACATTGCTTCATGAAATGCTTCTATGACAGCCAATTATTTTTGTGCAATGACTCTGTATACTCCTTCCATTTTCTTTTAATGCTTCCTGGGTCATTTAGTATTCTGCCCATAGCATACTTAAGGATTGCAACTTGAGGCTTGAATTTGTTCGTTAGTTCCTTCAACTTGAGAAATGCTGAGTGAGTGTGGCCATTTTTAGACTCAATTTCTTTGCACATTTTATTATAATACTTTGTCTTCCTGCACTGTTCTTTGAAATCTTTTGTTAAACTCCTTACTTTCTTTATGTCTTCCCTTTTCTTTACCTTTTTGGTGGATAGGCTATAGCTTGGAAAGAGATATTATGCTTGGAAAAGTAGAGAGTCAGCCAAAGAGAAGAAGATGTCTCTAACAAATGGATCAACATAGTGACAGCAGCAATGAGTCTAAGCATATCAGAGACAGTGAGAATGGCACACTTAAGAAAAAAACTCAAATATATTGTTCACTGAGTCCCTATGAGCCATACTTTATTGATGGTACCTAACAACAACAAAACAAAATTTACCTTAAAGAAAACTCTGGTGGTCTAGTGGTAAGAAGTTGATTTGCAATTTCAAAGGCACATGGTTGAAATTCTCCAGGTGGTACATGGGGAAAGGATGGCCATTCTCCTCCCATGTGAATTACTGACTCTTAAAACCTGCTAGACTGTTATCTATAGTGTGGTTACAACTCGATGGCACACAACAACAAAGACTTATTATGAAAGTAGGATTGTTGTTGTTGTGTACTTGAAAGCCAGAGCCAACCCATAATGAACTCTCTAGTAGGTTTTCAGAGGCCATAAACAATGTTGGAGGAGCTTACCCATCTTTCTCCTGCAGTACAGCTTGTGTGTTGGAACTACATGCCTTCAGGATGACAGCAGAACTTCTACACTACAGGGCTACCTAAAATAGGATTACCAAACTCACCCATGTTGTTTAGTGTTTTGCAAGATTATTGTTTTCATTGGAGCATAATATTCCATTAGTTGTTTTCTATCTATTTATTTGTTGATGGGCATTTGCAATGCTTCTATAGTTTCACTGTTGTAAATAATACAGTGTGTGAATTATTGTAAATAATTCATTATTTTAAATAATGAGTCTGTATGCATCTGTTAGAGTCTTGACTCTGAAACATCTCAGTTACAAACGGACCAATACTATATAACATCATTGTTACAAAATAGGAGTGACACTAAAAGTTGGAGAAGAACAGGGAAAGAGTGGTTATATACACTGGAACTGATGAGAGGAATGATTTTCTGAAAGGAAAGCATGATTAAGTGTTATATGTATCATAATTAACAATCTGAAACAAGAAATGCATGACAAAATGTACTGAGGGAGGAGAAAAACAGGGGAAGGATGTAAAATGTGCAACAGTGAATGCATAAACATTCAACTTTTCTGTAAATTCTCATTAAAATCACAATGAAGTAGGATTACCAGATACAAAAATTTGGGACTCAATTATTTGTCCAAAATAATTTTCCTCTTGTTTTTGTTGTTGTTATAGGCTATTGACTGAGTTTAACTCACAGTAACCCTATGCCAAACAGAAGGAAAACCTGAGTGATCCTGCACTCTCCTCATAATCTCTACTGTGTTTAAGCCAATCATGGCAATAAATATTCCAAGATATCTTTTTTGAGAGTTTCCTCTCATCTTCACATCTTTTTTCAAGCATTGTGTCTTTATTTAAAGATTGACCACTCTGATACATCCCTGTTTCTCACATACAGTGCTGAATTCCTATCTTTATTAGCTGAGACTATCTGGCTAGAACTTTATATGTTGTGATATTTATATAGCCACTTGTACAAATATCAAAACGATTTTACAGAAAGTATTATCATTTTACTTGGCCAAGTGGTAAGAAGCTATGCTGCAATCCCAAAGGCATACATTTTTAATCCACCAGCTGAGGATAGAGACAAGAGAGCGGCTGGGCAGGAGTGACATATAATAATGGCACTGCAGAGGGCTGCAGCCTATGAGAGAGTAGAACATTTGCAGGCAACTGCTGCATGATAGTGTTGAGCATCATCAGGGAGAGACCAGCATCACAGAAGTGATTGTAGATCTGAACCATCATACCTAAGGTTGGCTGGTGGAGGGGGAATGGGAGTGCTGACCAGGCAAGGTGGCAGTCGGAAGGAGAGGGGCGGAAGTGGATGCTGGGGAGGGGAAACATAACAGGTGCCAAAGGGATGGGAGGAACTGACATAAGATTGGTTATTTTTTTAGTGGGAATTTCATCTGCAATTTGAAGTTAAATGTTTGTCTACAAACATTTTGAGCTAAAGATTAGCATCTAAATTAAGATGATGAGCTAAGGATGAGAATCTAAATTAAGCACACTAGAAAGAAGGACTGGACATCCACTCCCCAAATAATAGGCTTTTGAAAACACTATGCACAATAAAACATAATTAGATTAGATTATCAGATATGGCACCTGAGGTGGAATCCTCGAATGGGCAAACACAAAAGGAGAAACAATTGAAAACAAACACTAGTTACTTAAATGTAGAATGTGAGAAGCATGAATGTAGGAACACTGGAGAGAGAGAAAGGGAACACATACATATTGACATACTAGGCACTGGTGAGATGAGATGGATTGGCATGGGACATTTTGAATCAGACTATGTTCAGAATATGTTCTACTATGTTTGAAATAAAATAAAATGAGGAAAAATGGAGTCACATTCATAATTAAAAAGAACATTACCAGATATATCTTGAAATATAATGTTGTGAGTGAAAGGAAAATATCCATATGCCTACAAGAAACATAGGGTTTTCGACTGGTGGAAGAGTCATCAACAATCTGTGTTATACAAATAACACAACCCTGCTTGCTGAAACTGAGGAGGACCTGAAGTGCTTGCTACAGAAGATCAAGGACTACAGCCTCCAATATGGATTGAAGCTCAACATCAAGAAAACAAAGATTCTCACCACTGGGCCAATTGGCAGCATCAGTAGAGATGGTGAGGAGATTGAGATGGTTAGCAGTTTTAATTTGCTTGGCTCCACAATCAGCACTGTTGGTAACAGCAGCCAGGAATTCAAGAGACAAATTGCATTGGGAAAGTTGGCTGTGGGGAACCTCTCAACAGTATTGAAGAGCAACGATGTCAGGCTGGAGACTAAGGTGCACCTGATCCTGGTTATAGTCTTCTCAATTACGTGCTATGCATCAGAGAGTTGGACAGTGAATAGGTTTGATAGAAAGGGAATTGACGCCTTTGAGCTGTGGTGCAGGAGAAGAGTGTTGAATATACCATGGACTGCTAGGAGAACAAACAGGTTTGTCCTGGAGAAGGTGAAGCCGGAATGCTCCTTGGAGTCAAGGATCCTCAAGCTTTGTCTGACATACTTTGGACATGTTGCAAGGAGGGACTGGTCCTTGGAGATGGACATCATGTTTAGCAGAGTTGAGGTGCGGCAAAGGAGAGGAAGACCTTTGATGAGATGGATAGATTCTGTGACTGGAGCGGTGGGAATAAATGCATTTGAGATGGCTAGGTTGGCACAGGATAGAACAGCATTTAGAGCTCTTGTACATAGGGTCGCTATGAGTTGCAAACGACTCAATGGCACATAGCAACTACAACAATACAAGGAACACAGGTTAATATCATCATCATTCAAATATATGCACCAAAAACCAGAACCAAGAAGAGGAAATAGATTATTTCTACCAACTTTTGCAGAAAGAAATCAATTAAACATGTTACCAGGATGTATTCATAATAATGGGTGAGTAGAATGAAAACGGTAGGAACGAGAAGACGAGGAAACATGAGCTAAATAACAGAAATGAGGCTGCAGATAAAATGATATATTTATTCATTTCTTCCAGGCACCTTTTCCCCCAGAGAAATAGAATAAGCGGTCCCCAACACTGTTGATAATAGTCTGCCCTGTGAGCCCCTTCTAGTCTAGGCAGCCCATATTCACTAACACAAAAGTGCCTCAAAGTACGCGACCAAGACATCTCAATTGCAGTATGGATGTTTTCTTCAAACCTAAGGACAAAAGCCACTTTAAAAAACTAGGTTATATCCTTTAACATTCATTGCCAATACTTAATCTGAAATCTTACTCAATTGTGAAAATATATTTTTCTCATATATAAACACATATGAAGTATTCTTTTTAAAATAATTTTAATAGTGTGAACTATTTCTTTGCTATGGCTGTGTATTTATTTGTGCAGCTACCATATTGCAGACATAAATGATTGATTTACAAGAATTAAGCAAAATAAAGCCTCACTACTTAGCATAAATTCTCACTATTTCTACCTTAATACAAATGAATAAAATGATTTTCATTAAGGTAATTTTGACAGACAGTTCAGGCATACTTTCATAACTTTCTATTTTTATATTTTCACTCATTAAAATAAATATATATTTTAAAATATTTTTAAAAATTATCTTTAACATTTCAAGTGAGACACTTTTGATCACTAAGGCCCTTCTTTGATCATTCCAAAATCAGATATTGATTCTAGTAGTTTCATTTGTTTCTTCTTTGGAAAGTGGGAAAAAAGTAGTGGTTCAAAGGTTTAAAAAATGCATCTAGGAGTTAAAACTGCTTTTACAGTAAAGCTTGTAAAATGTAAGAGGCACTTCTAGGACAGTCTTTACAGTTAACTGCTCTGCTAGAAAACTGAAGAGAGAAGTTTGTAATGATAAGTTGATGTTTTCAAACTGTCAACAAACACAGCAGCAAAAGATATGAAAAATAGCCTGTTTCTAAAGGGGTTGGGGGAGGTTATAGGAGATCAGGTGTATGAGCTGTAGGATAAATGTCTTAGTTGCATTGTACAAGAGAATACAGCTGGTGCAATAGCATAGCCTGTGTAATATTACACAGAACAAGTGAAGGAGAGAATGTTAAATTGAGAGATTGCCACTGTGGATCAGAGTGAGTCGATGTAGTGTAAAATTTTTCCTATGGCAATAACTGATACTTAATGTCCCAGTGGAAAGTGAAAGCTCACAGATTGTGCCTGGATTACTTTTTCAATGTTGTTTGCAAAGTGAGAAATTTCGATAATAATTCCATATGTAATCATTAGAAACCTTGATTCATGCAGTTTAAATATCCTTAAAATATTTTGTACTCTTAGAACTGCAAATACTATTACTAGGTAACTTAGAATCTTAAAAATAATTCCACCATACATTATGTATTAATAATTTTCAACTAGAAATGTTGGTGACGTTTGTTGTTATGTGCTGTCTATACAGCAGCTCTGAAGCCTCCCCTGTCCTGAGCCAGTCTCACTGATCTGATACCCTAACCTCCATTGCCCCAGTTACTGTATCAGTCCCCCTCATCAGGGATCATCCTTTCCTGTGCTATTCCTCCACCCTTCCAAGCATGATGTCCTTCACCAAAGAAAAGTCCCCCTTATCCAACTGCCTAAACATGTGAGAAAGGAGGAACTTGGTATCACCCTCTACAAGTCAGACCTATTTATTTTCTTGGCAGTCTATAAGTATGTTTGAGATTCTTCTCCAGGCCCACAATGTGAAGTCATCAATTCTTCTTCTATCATCCTTACTTATTGTTCAGCACTCTGATGCAGAGCAAATAACTGTGAAAACTATGGCCTAGATAAGGTGCACTTTATTCTCAAGATTGACAGAGTTGGATTTCAGTACTCTGGAGAGGTCTCTGATAGGAGATTTTCCCAGTGCAATTCATCTTTTGAGTTCCTGGCTGCTGGTGCCAAGACTGTTGATTGTGGAGCCAAGTAAGCTGCAGTTGTTAACAAACTCAATCTCTTCTCCATCTATCATGGTGCTACCAATTGGTTCAGTAGTCTACAAATGCGTTGGTCATCACTAGCAAATTAACATATTAAATTTTGAATATCTAGTCTGAAAAACAATGTTTTCAAATTTTGTAAATAAACTAGTATTAAAAATCTTGACTATCATGTTAGATAAGTTTTATCAGGGTTATAGCCAGAGGTAATAAAACAAAATTGAGACCATCCTTTTTATACACATACTTCTTATCCATACCCTATTCTTGAGAGTGTGGGAAGAAAAATATAAAAATAGGGAAAGAATAATATAAGAAAGACATATAATCAGCTAATATGTAAAATATTTATTTGATATAGTCTTTCAATCATATTGGTCCGTATATAAAGATTGGCAGTATTAACTGAAGTATATAATACTCTTTGTGTTTCCTACAAATATAATATTAAGAAACAATATAATGAATTGGTACAAGATAATATATATCCTCTTATAAGGAGTCTAATTCTTAATCACAGCAAATTTAGAGAATACAGGAGCATTATAAAGTTTTTTGAGGCTATAATTGTTGGCAGAATGTTTTATCTTTCTTGATCTGAGTGGATAGTATGTTAAAACCATTGACCTTCTGGTTAAAAACCAAATGCTTTGACCAAAAAACTTTTATGATTTAATATGTTTCAGTAACTAAATATGGTAATTGAACATTATAAAATAAATTTTATCCAGAGTGGTATTTTTTTTTTCATGAAGATGTAGAGGAAACCATTAGCTTGAAAGTAGCCTTCAATATTGATTGAGGCTCAATGTCAAGAAGACAAAGATTCAATGGAGAGAGGTTAAAGGCATTCCCTTTAAGAACAGGAACTAGGCAAGGATGCCCACTAT
>NW_006399948.1:2400319-2405392 GCF_000299155.1 Elephantulus edwardii
GACTGAAATGCCTGCCCATTGTTTCAGAATCATTAGAGGATGTCTAGTACGTGAGCTGCAGAAAAATTACCATAGGTCTCCAAATGAAGATACAGCATTTTGAGTTAAACTTATATGCTAAATATTGTAGTTGTTGTTATTGTTAAATGTTGTGGGCTATGATAGTGACCGTATGCCATCCCTTTAAAATGATAAAGAATAAGCATGTCACTTTGAGGACTTTGACATAAATACGGTGTTTTCAGTTAGTTCATATGCATGTGAAAATTTTACAATAAAAAATAGAAAATGAGAAGATGTCTTTGAATTGTGATTGTGGTAAAGAATATTGGATATGCCATGGACTGTCAAAAATACCGTATCCATTTTGTATGAAATGTAGCCAGAATGCTTCTTAGACTGGAGGATGACAAGGTGTCTTCTCACATGTTCTGGGGACATTATCAGGCATAAACAGTTCTTTTAGAAATACATGATACATAATATCAGGAAAAAAAGAGTAAGATTCTGAACAGTTTGGATTGATACAGTGGCTACAAAATGAACTCAAGCAAAGCAAGTTTTAAGATACCTCAGAATTGGGAATATGTTTCATTTTGTTGTCACTATTTGTTGGAGTCAACTACACCTAATACAAAATAATAGAGGTGCTAGTGATATTTTTACCCAATGAATGTAGAAAACAAAGTGTCTTTTAATGGATCTTAAGTTCTAGGATAGTGAGAAGTAAAATTAAAAATGCACAGACAAGGGTGCTTGAAATTGTGGTAAAAACTCTCAAGAAGGAAAAAAAAAAGATTGTATGTTGTTGTTGTGGTGGTTGTTATATGCCGTCGAATCATTTGCGACACATAGCGACCCTATGTACAACAGCCCTAAACCCTGCTCTATCCTGTGCCAATCTCATTGCCTCTGACACACCCATCCCAATTACCCCAGTCACTGAATCAATCCACCTCATAGAGGGTCTTTCCCTCCTGCGCTGTCCCTCCACTCTGCCCAGCATGATGTCCCTCTCCAAAGACCTGTCTCTCCTAACAACATGTCCAAAATATGTCAGGCGAAGCCCCAGAATCCTTGCCTCCAAGGAGCAGCCTGGTTTAACCCTCTCTAGGATGAATCTATTTGTTTTCTTGGCAGTCCATGGTACATTCAGTACTCTTCTCCAGCACTACAGCTCAAAGGTGTCAATTCTTCTTCTATCCTTCCTATTCATTGTCCAACTCTCTGATGCATAGCAAGTGATTGCAAAAACCATGGCATGTATCAGGCGCACCTTAGTCTCCAGAGAGACACCGTTGCTCTTGAGTACTTTAGAGAGGTCCCTAACCACAGACTTTCCCATTGCAATATGCTTTTTGATTTCCTGGCTACTGGTGCCAAGAGTGTTGACCGTGGAGCCGACCAAACTGAAGCTGTGAACAGTCTCAATCTCTTCACCATCCATCCAGTATTAAATTGGTTTCTAGATTGTTATTGTTGTTGTTAAGTGCCAACAAGTTGTAGGCGATTCCTAGTGACCCTATGAACAAAGGATCTGAACACTTGTATAACT
The DNA here is from genome assembly GCF_000299155.1 of Elephantulus edwardii. NCBI lineage: Eukaryota > Metazoa > Chordata > Mammalia > Macroscelidea > Macroscelididae > Elephantulus > Elephantulus edwardii. The sequence continues at coordinate 2,401,875 of NW_006399948.1, forward strand.
TTTGTTGGTTCTCCACGCTCATAGACTTTCCATCGGCAAGTCATTTTGGAAGTGGATACCACTCCTTGCTTCCAATGGTTTCTAGATAGGAGTATAGGAAACATTTCTTAAAAAGTTAATTGAAAGTGATTCCTAAATGAAACAGTCACAGGATATCCAATAAGAGGGACATGATAGGTATAAAAGAAAGGACCATATTATCAATAGAAAAGTATTTTGAGTTGTACTCTAGGAAGCAAACAGTATATTAAAAATATATTGAGTGTAGCTGACAATTGTTGTTATTGTTAGGTGCTGTCTTGTTGAATGTGATTCAGAGACCCAGTGAACTGCCACACCGAACTGCCCTATTCTGTGCCATCCTCGTTCCCTCCAACACACTAGATTACAATGCTGAAGTAATTCTAATCAGTCCATTTTCCTGGAAGTCTTTCTAGCCTTCTCTGACCCTACATCTTTCAAAGGTTAATGTCCATTTCCTAAGAATAGTTACATGTCCAATGTATGAGAGACAGAACTTCACCATTTGCCTCCAAAGAGGACTTGGATGTACATTTTGAAGACTAAAGTGTGTCTGATTTAGACCATGGTCTTCTCAATAACCTGCTACACAACAGAGCATTGGATGACATAAAAGGAACTGGCAGCTTTTCTTTTTCTTTTTTTTAATACTTAATTTTTATCAAATCCTTTGTTGCAGCCAGCCAGTTTGTATGATGATGGAAATACACACACACACAAAAAAAAGTTAAAAGTAGATAGTAATTAACCGAACCGTTTTCTAAATAGGTGGTAATAACCAAAGCATTTAAAATAACAAACCAGCACAAAGTTCTTTTGCAGTGGTTTTAAAATTCTTAAACAAGGGTTAAATTCACTTGCTTACATATTTGAAATACAACTTTATTCTGGTTCTAATAAAAAAGAATGGAAATGACAGTAATAAACAAGATTTTACCATGGAATATTGTGATTTGACTGTAGCAGTCTTGTATTTGAAACTCAAGAAGGAAACTGCCTTCCCAAACAGCTAAATATGCAGGTCCAAAAAATGAAGCTTTTTTTTTTTAACTGCTACACTCACTCTGAAGCCCAATCCTCTCTCCTTCAGCATCCCAAAGATTAGCACATGTTCTGCTTAGCTAGATGATAATGTGGCAAACACTGAGGCACCACTGACATCACAGGAGAGTTGTCTATAAAACTAGATTTCTGATGCTGGGCTCCAGCTTCATTCTCTCAGAGATCATCATCCTTGTCTGGGAGAGCAGCTGTCTGTGAAATGTCTAAATCATGCTCATATTGTACTGCCAAAGCTCGGTCCATGACAACTTCTGGTGAGGCAAGAGCATGGCAAGACATGGCAACAAACTCCAAGTTAGGGTCTGCAATCAGTTTTCTAACAAGCCAAAGGAAAGGCTTTTCAAAGTTGCAGTTACTTTTGGCAGAAATACCAAAGTACTGAAGATTCTTTTTTTGGTGGAAAATGATGGATTTTGACTTAACTTTCCTGTCCTTAATGTCCACTTTGTTGCCACACAACACAATGGAGACGTTTTTACATACTCAAACCAGATCTCTGTGTCAGTTAGGCACGTTCTTGTAGGTAACTCGATGTTACATCAAAAATTATAATGGCACACTGGACTTGGATATAATAGCCATCCCTCAGTCCCCCCAACTTTTTCCTGGCCACCTGTTTCCCACACATTGAATTTAATTGGTCCTCTGTTGGTGTGGAACACGAGGGGATGGACCTCCAGACCCAAGGTGTCTACATACTTCTCAAATTTATCAGTCGGATGACGTTTCACAAACGTCGTTTTTGTGGTACCACCATCATCCACCAACACGAGTTTGAACTAGACTTAGGGTTCTCCTTGGGTGGATATTGTGATAGTTCTTCCAGAAGCGTCTCTGGGCCCCATCTGACTGAGGGATGGAAAGATGGTGGAAGCTTAATTCAAATGCTCAGAGACCAAACTTTTGAGAGGTGGTTCTGGAGAAGGGTAACGACTATCCCATTAACTGTCAAAAGCTAGAGGATACAAAATTTGAAAAACATTCTGTGCATAAACCAGATAAAGTGTTTATGCCATACAGAGAAATTAGTTTTAACTTTAATTGTAATGGGGGAACTATTAAATGGTTTAAAGAACAGAGGTAGTATTTCTAAATACGTTTGAAAGGAGCTCTCGTGAATTAGTGGTAAGAAGTTATACTGACAATCTAAACTGAGGTGGCACAAAACTACTAGTGACTCCATGGGAGAAGGATGGTTAATCTCCTATGCGACTTACAACCTCTGAAAACCTGCTGGAGGGTCAGCTATGAGACAATTCCAACTCAAAAGTACAAACTCAAAGCAATATTATGTACAGACAAAGAGGAAAAGATGACAACATAGATGCACATAGATTTGGAAAGTAAAAGCTAGAAATTTAAGGACAGGTGATGATTTTTCAAAATGATGTAGTTGCAGTAGACGAGGGAAAATGGACCAATGACGTGCATTTTAATGTATAAATTAACAGATACTTTCAATGGATTGGATATGGGAATAAGGAAACACTGAAAACTTTTATAACAACCAGTTTTGCTATTAGAAGAGATATTGTAGGGTAGCTATTAGGTATAATTTTTTAAATTATATGTACATATATATATACACACACACACACATATATATACACATATATAAATATATTGTATAAAATAAGAAATATATATATATAATAGAATAGACTATACAATGAAATTATATAGTCAACTAGAAATATTACATGTTGTTCTATACTGCAGAGTCAGAAATGACCCATAGCTGACCCTCTGGCAGCTTTTCAGAGGCAGTTAATTGCATGGGAGGAGATTGCCCATCCTTCTCCAGAAGAACAGCTGGTGGATTTGAACCATGTGCCTTAAGGATTGCAGTACAGCTTCTTGCCACTAGGCCACCAGAGGTATTTTTAAAAGACATTGAGTCTAGAAGAAAAGCCCAAGCCCTGAAGTATTACATAAGAAATTATAATTTATCATATTTTTACTCTAAACTTAGTTTATAATATTATATTTCACAATCTGGTTCCAAATGATAAGACAGTCTTTGAAAGCTCATGAAAATACATGACATTCATTTGCAGAGATTACAAAATTTAATTAGATATCATAAATATTTCGAATTTACATAGAAGGTTGACACTTCTATTTGGAGGCAATATACAATTAATTCTTTCTAGTGAGTTAATTGTATCTTAAGGGCATCACTTTTTTTTTAATGTTTCTCTAATACCTTAAGTTCTGGTTTCCCTCACCACAATTTTCTGGAAGTCATTTATAAAGTAGAGCTATGAAACGAGTAGCTCATCAGCTTTTCTTGTCTCTGAGCATGACATTATAGGCAGTGTTTCCCATATTTTACTGTTTATCGATTTATCTAAAATATTTAAAGATTGAGTTTTCTTTCCTATATTGAAGAAAGTAAGTATATATAACATGCTGTGGTTATTTATGATTCTAAA
>NW_006399948.1:2406522-2413756 GCF_000299155.1 Elephantulus edwardii
TCTTTAAGCATCGCTACTAAAGACTTGAATTTGCTTTTTCATTCCTTCAACTTGAGAAATGCCGAGATAGTTCTTCTCTTTTGATTATATGCCTCTAACTCTTTGCAATTTTCTTTATATTTTGCTTTGTGTTCATGAGCTTTCCTTTTGAATCTACTGTTCACACAAGGTTAAGGGCTGCAGCATTCAATATGGATTGCATCACAATATGAAGAAAATAAAGATCCTCCTCACTGGGCCAATAGGCAGGATTATGATGGATGGATAAAAGATTGAGTTTGTTAATTATTTCATCTTGCTTGGTCAGATCCACAATCAATAAAAAGAAGAACTACAAATATACAATAAATATTTTAATGTGGCTCTATACCTACTAAGAAGCTATGGTGATACAGTGGTTAAAACCCTTAGCATCTAATCTGAACGTCACCAGTTTGAATTTACCATCCACTTCATAGGAAAAAGATCTTATATTCTGCTCCCTAAATATTTACAGACGTGGAAATCCTATGACATATTTTCCCTTTGCTTTATAAGATCGCTATCAACTGGAAATTAATTGATAAAATTGGAGTTTGGGATATACCTAAGATATTCATATCTTATATGGAGCTCTGGTGGCCTACTATGAAGAAGGTGCACTGCAATTCCAAAAGCATGTGATTCGAGGTACAAGCTGCCTCGTGGAGAGAAGGATGGGCAAGCTCTTCCTGCGTGATTAATTAATTGTCTCTGAAAACCAGCCAAAGGGTCAGTTATGAACAGGTTTTGTTTCAATGGTACACAATAAAAACAATATTGCAACAAAAAGTACAGATGTATAACATTAAAAGAAAATAATTTAAAATTATAATTTTTCATTTTAATATAATTGTTATACACTACACAAATCATTGGATACTTGTTTATTGGATACTTTTATATTCTAGAAGTTTATGCACATCCTAAAAATGTCAGATTCTTAATGTAGAAAATTAAAAGGAACTTTTAAAATATTTTCTAAAGGAGAAAAATGGTTCAAAATGGAATTAATTTATAATGTATTTGTAATACAATGAATAGAGTTCCAGTGTTTTAGGGCAATAAATATCCAAGAGGTCATATTTATACTTGGGCTTATTGATTTCATAGGAATTTATAATTCAAAATTTAGGAAATATTTGTTTTAATTCAAAGATTAATGCTGATAAAGTAATATGTTGTAGTGAAGGCCAAACTTTGATCTCAACTCGAAATTCTCTGTTTTAAATTGCCTTCAGACAACTTAAATTCAGTCTATTTTTTCAACTCTAAATTGAAAACCATCAGGATCCAACTTCACCATGCTAAAGGCTTATTCACAGGTAAGACCAGACCAACTTTAAAATACAAAGGTATACCAGATCCTTTTGCCCACACAGAGTCTACCCATCCAAGCTGATTATAAATAAGACTAGATAAAGTGAATCAGATCATACTTAATTGCTAACACAATTAGAAACATTCATTTTACCCCAGCTTTCAAGTAAATGACAAACACCCAACAGGATCCAACTTCACCAAGAATTGAATACCAATGATATAAGACCAAACGCGTTGTGGGATGATATTGAGGGCATTATCCATGAAAAAAGCAAAAGTTCATTACAAAAAGAGGAAAAATTTAAAAAAAAAAGGATATCCAGAGTCTCTAAAGATTTCACTGGAATGTCAAGAACCCAAATCTAAAGGAAAACATGTCAAGATGAAAGAGTGGAACAGATGGTTTCAAAGGGCATCTAGGGAAGATAAAGTATTATAATGGAACGTGCAGAGAGCTTGAAATGGAGAATAAAAAACAAAGAACTTGCTATGCATTTCTCATGCTGAAATAACTGAAAAACAAATTTAAACCTCATGCCTCAATGCTGAAAGATGCTATGGGCAATATATTGAATGACCCAGGAAGCATCAAAAGAAGATAGATGGAATACACAGAATCACTGAACCAGAAATAATCGATTGAAACGGAAAAAATTCAGGAAGTACCATATGAACAGGTGCTAATGTTAATGAAAGAGGAACTAGAAGCTGAAGTGAAGGCATTGGCAAAAAAATAAGGTGCCAGGGATCAATGGAATACCAATTGACTTGTTTCAATTAAAATATGCCTTGGATACACTCACCAGTCTATTCCAGGAAGTTTGGAGAACAACTCTCTGGCCAACAGATTGGAAGAGATCCATATTTGTTCTTTATTCTCAAAAAGGTTGACTCAACTGAATGTAGAAATTATCAAACAATATCATTGATATCACACACAAGCAGAATACTGCTGAAGACCATTCAAAACCAACTGGAACAGTACATAGATAGGGAATTGCCAGAAGTTCAACTTGGATTTACGAGAGACCATGGCATGAGGGATATCACTGCTGATGTCAGATGGATCTTGGCTGAAAGTATAAAATACTAGAAGAATGTTTATTTGTGCTTTATTGACTATGCAAAAGCATTTGACTGTGTGGATCATGACAAGTTGTGGCTGATATTGAGAAGAATGGGACTCTCAGAGTACTTGATTGTGCTCACATGGAGTCTATACCTGGATCAGGAGGCTGTTATTCGAATGAAGCAGGGGAGAACCACATGGTTAGGAATTGGAAAGGTAGTGCATCAGGGTTGTATTCTATCACTATACCTGTTCAATCTATATGCTGAGAAAATTATCTGAGAAGCTGGACTCTCTGAAGAGGGATGTAACATCAGAATTGGAGGTAGACTCATCAATAACCTGTGTTATGTAGATGACACAATCTCACTTGCTGAAAGTGAGGAATACTTGAAGGACTTGATGTAAAAGATCAGGTAATGCAGTCTTCAGTATGGATTGTGTCTCAATATAAAGAAATATAAAGAAAACAAATATTTTTACCACGGGACCAATAGGCAGTTTCACGATGGATGGAGAGGAAATTGAAACTGTCAACAGCTTCATCTTTCTTGGATTCTCAATTAACACCCTTTGTATGTATGAGTTGTCAGGAAATAAGGAGATGTATTGCACTGGGAAAATCTGCAGTTGGGGTTCTTTCCAAATTACTGAGAAATAGCAATGTTAGTTTGAGGACTAAGTTGTGTCTGATTCAGGCCATAGTACTTCTGATTACTATCTATAAATCCTAGACTTGGACAATGAATAAAGAGGACAGAAAAAGAATTAATGCCTTTAAGTTGTGGTGTTGGAGAGGAGTACTAAACATCCCATGAACAGTCAAGAGAACAAATACATGTTTTAGAGAGGGTGCAGCCAGAGTGTTCTTGGAACACAAGAATGATGAGGCTTCATCTCACATAGTTTGGACATATTCCTAGGAGGTGCTGTTCCTTGGAGAGGGACATGATGTTGGGAAGTGTGGAGGATTGGTGAAGAAGAAGAAGATCCTCAACCAAGTGGATTGATATGGTGACTGCTGCAATGGGCTCATGTATGTCAGGAAGTGTGAGGCTGGCACAAGACAGGACTAGGTTCAGATATTTTGTTCATATGGTCACTATGAGTCTTACTCGACTTGATGGCACCTAAAAACAACATACAAGTGCTTTAAAGAATGGTCCACTGTAAGTTCTCATCTATTTTTAAACTTTTCACCCCTCCTCCTTGACTTTTTTTAAACTATATAGTTGGTTCATCTCAGTAAACATGGAATAGATATTTCAACTTTTCTAAAACTGTCTTGTTTATAAAATCTAACATATGTTTTATCAATATAACTTGTAGTTTTTCTGTGTAGTCCCTTGACAGAGCTCTGCTGTTTTCTCAATGAATTCTTGTCTCCTCATCAACGTTTTGTTATCTTTGAAACAGGAGATGTATCTTGATGCTATTTGTATGATAACTATAGTTCAGAGAACAATCTAATCTTACTGAATTGAGTAATTAGCTTTTCTGAATTTCTGCAACAGTAACACAAACTAACTTTAAGTAAGCTTCTGGAAAATTCTTCATCCATATCAAGACATAATAAAAAAAACAAAAACTACTTTTGGAAACATGTCTTCAGAGCAAGTAGATTATAATTATTTGTGTATATTCACTGGTCTTTTATCTGCAATTAACATTTGTCACACAATGAACTTTTATTAGACAACGGAGCAAGCTTTACTGAAAGCATCGTTAACTTTCATGTCATTTCTTTACTAAAAATCTTATGGGTAATAAAACTTTTGTATGCATTATAAAAGATCTCTAATATCATTGATGGATTTAATATCCACGTGACATATTTTAAAATCCTTGAAAAACTGCCTCTACTAATATGATTAGTTACCATAATTTTTACCTAATTTGGACAATGTATTTAGCTTACTAAAATTGTTCCTTTTTTCTGGTATTGTTATTCAGTTGTTTCTTTTATATTCACTGAGTTGTCTTAATGTATTAAGTACAGTTTTAAATTCTGAAAAGACAGTAAATAGTCAAATTGAACATTTTTAAATTATCTTCATATACTTACTTCTTTAACTTATTTGAAATGTAAATGCATGTTGGTGTTTTGTTATTGATTGTCATCGAGGCAAACACAACTCATAGTGACCCTATGAACAAAAGACCTGAAGCCTTTCTATAATTATCGTTATTTCTCCAAGTTCATAGAGTGTCCAGAGACATGTGTTTTAGAAAATGGTTTACACTTCTGCTTCCAAGCCTGTTTTAAACTAGGAGCTCTAGCACACACTATTCACCATGGGCAACCACTTTCAGCATTTGACACCCCAAAGTCACAAGATTCAGCACCACAACAAAAGCAGATTAAATATTTATTAATAGAAGAATATTACACAATATGTTAAATAACATCCTCATTGGTTACATTTTAATATCAAAATAGAAAATTATTCTCATAAAGAATACAATTTTATTTAAAGTCATCTGTTAACTTGTAAGTTTTTAAGTCCTCCCTGTGATATACAAGATTAAGAATATGAGCAAACAAGTTTTGCCTTATTTTCCTGCTTGTTTAAATTATTCTAAAATATAAAAAATGTTATATACTTTGTGGGTTAGCATGCTTGTATATAGTGACCTCCAAAGTCTCCTAAGGAAGTTGGATATTTTAAAAAAGTTCAAAGATAAAGGACTATTCATTCTAAAATAGGCAATTTTCAGAAGTATAATTGTATTCTGGATACATAATATTATAATGCTCTTAACAATGGTTATAACAAATAATCCTCAACTTATTTGTTTTGTTAGGATTATAATTAAATTATACAGGTTATATTGTTATTAAAACAATTAACTATTTGAGTAATCTCTATAGAATTTCCATGCTTGAGAGTGTGGAGGGACAGTGTAAGAAAGGAAGACCCTCAATGAGATGGATTGTTTCAATGACTGACTGGGATTATGGGGGGGTAGATATTTCAGAAACAATAAGATTGGCTCAGAATAGAGCAGGGTTCAGAGCTGTTGTTCATAAGGTTGCTATGATTTGCAGGTGACTTGATGGTACATAACAACAAACATATGTAATTGCAACAAAGTGTACCATTTCAATGCTATTTTTGTTTGTCCCTTCTTACGTCCCATCGATATGATAATTATTTAAAAACTTAGCAATATTCATATTCATTAGATAAGTATGATCTATTTTTTAAATTATAATTTTCTATTTAGATGGCCCTGCTTTCCACCTGTGAAGATTTCTTTCTGCCCTCTCTAAACTTCCCACGAAAGAATTCTCTGCAGCCTTGGGTCCTCCACAGTTACACTGGAGCAATTGGCAGCATCAGGATGGATGGTGAAGAGATTGAGATTGTTCTTAGCTTTAGTCAGCTTGGCTCAACAGTCAACACTCCTGGCACAGAAGTCAGCAAATTAAAAGAAGTATTGAGATGGGAAAGTCAGTTGTTAGGGACCTCTCCAAAGTACTGAAGAGCAGTGGTGTCTCTCTGGAGACTAAAGTGCATCTGATACAGGCCATGGTCTTTGAAATTACTTGTTATGTGTCTGAGAGTTGGACAATGACTAGGGAGGATAGAAGGAGAATTTATGCCTTTGAGCTGTGGTGCTAGAGAAGACTAATGAGGGTACCATGGCTGTCAAGAAAACAAACAGATTAATCCTGGTGAGGGTTCTACCAGCCTGCTCCTTGGAGGCAAGGATTCTGAGACTTTGTCTAACATACTTTGGTCATTTCATAAGGAGAGATCAGTCCTTGGAGTGGGACATCATGCTTGGGAGAGTGGAGGGCAGGTGCAGGAGGGGAAGGTCCTCTATGAGGTGGAATGATTCAGTGACTGGGATAATCGGGATGAGTGTGTTAGAGACAGTGCGATTGGTACAGGACAGAGCAGAGTTTAGGGCTATTGTACATTGGGCCGTTATGAGTCGCAAGCGATTCAATGGCACATAACAACAACAATAACATTTAGATGGCACACAGTGCTTCTTATCAGTTGTGATTCCTCCCTTAAGATATTTTTTTCCAAAATTTAATGATAAATATCATGTCTAATTTAATGGAAAAAAGGTTGGTTTTTTAATTTTTTTATTTAACTTACTACTGTGACACTGATGAGCCTAAAGTGATAATGTTTACCCATGGTGGACAGTGTTTTCTGGAGTTTCCCAATTAAAACAAGCCTGGAAGCAGGTGTGGCATCCACTTCCTAAATGGCCTGCCTCCTATCCACTTCTGAAACAACAGGCCTTTGAAAACCCTATGCACAACAGAGAAAACTTAAATTACACTAGCAGATACGGCACCTAAGGCTAAGACTTCCAGTTGGCAAACACAAAGAAGGAGGAAGTTATAACAAGATATCAGATTTTAAAATGTGAAATGTGGGAAGCATGAATGTAGGTAAATCACATATTAGACGGGAGAGGGGGAGGAGGAAATTGTGCAATAATAAAACAATGTTCTTTTGAAAAACAAATGCGAACTGGGGGTAGGGGTAGGGAGAAAAATGTGTAACGATGAATCAATTGAAATCCAAGGTAAACTTTAATTAAAATCTCAATAAAAATCTAAAAAAATATTTAAAAAGAGATAAATGCAATGAAAGGGTCAAGATGCTAGGGATATTGTAGCTGATGTTAGATGGATCTTAGCTGAAAGCAGGTAATACCAGAGGAATGCATATCTTTATTTCATTGACTATGCAAAGGGGTTTGTGTGGATCATAACAAACTGTGGCTGACTCTAAGAAGAATGGGAATGCCAGAACACTTGATCGTTCTAATGTGAAACCTATGCTTGAACCAGGA
>NW_006399948.1:2414701-2417097 GCF_000299155.1 Elephantulus edwardii
AGTTTAGGGCTATTGTACATAGGGTCACTATGAGTCGCAATTGACTCGACAGCACATAACAACAACAACAACATAAATATAACACACTAGACTTTATCAAAATGAGATGGATTGGCATGGGACATTTCTAATCAGAGAATCATAAGATCTGCTATGCTAGAAATGAAAAGGGTAGAAAGGAAGTCACATTTGTAGTTTAAAAGATTTATAGATCCATCTTAAAATACAACGTTCTGTGTGACAATAAACTATCTATATGCATATACGGATCACCTGTCAATATCACCATCAATCAAATATATGTACCAACTTACAGAGCCAAAGAAGAGGAAATAGATGATTTCTACCAGCTTTTGCAGTCACAAATTGATTGAACATGCAACCACGATACACTAAGAATAATGAGTGTCTGGACTCAAAAAGTTGGGAATGGAGAAGGATTAGTAGTTGGAAAACATGGGCTTAGTTCAGAAATAAAGCCGAAGATAAAATAATAGAACTTTGAACAGTCAATGATTTATTCATTGCAGATATGTTTATAATAAATATAAATGCTAACTATGCACACGGACCTCTTCTGATGGTCTGCACAGGAATCAGATTGATTACACTGTGGAAAAATAAATAATTGCAGAAAATGAGTATCAGCTGTGCAAACTATCCCAGGTGCTGATTTTGGAATATACCATCAACTACTCATATATAAGTTCAAACTGAAGCTAAATAAATGAAATCAAATACACAAGAACCAAAATCCGACCTTGAGTCTGTTCCACCTAAATAAAGAAACAAAACAAAAACATCTCAGAACAGGTTTGAAGACCTGAACACTAACTAATAAGCAAAGATCAGATAAACAACACTAATGAGTGAAAATCAGATAAGCTGTGACAGGATATTAAGAATATTATTCATGAAGAAATTAAAGGGTCATTATAAAGACAAAGGAGGAAGACAAGACAGAGAGAGACGTTAGAAGAGACCTTGAATATTGTACAGAAGAAGTTGGAAAGAGTACACAGAGTCACTGTACAAAAAGAACTGCCTAATACAGAAGTGTTAATGAAACAACTTATATTCAAGAGGCAGTGATGTTGAAGGAGGAAGTTAAAGTGACTTTGAAGGCACTGGGGAAAAAACAAGGCCTCAGGAATTAATGGCACGCCAAATTGACATATTTCAACAAATAAATGCAATCCTGAAAGTGCTCATTAGCCTTTGCCAATAAATCTGGAGGACAATCACCTGGTGAACTGACTGGAAATGAACATATTTATTTTCATTCCAAAAAGATTTATCCAACAGAGTGTGGAATTATAGAATAATCTCTCTATTATCACATACAAGCAAAATCCTACTGAAAATTATTCAAAAGCAACTGGAACATTAGATGGACAGACAACTACCAGAAATACAAGCTAAGATTAGAAGAGTTTGTGGCACCAGGGTCATCATTGCCAATGTCAGATAGATCTAAGCTAAAAACAGATAGTATCAAAGGAATGTCTATCAGTGTTTAATTAACTATTCAAAGACATCTGACTTCATGAATCGCAACAAATTATGGCTAACCTTGGGAAGAATGAGAATCTCAGATCATCTTATTGTGCTCTTGTGAAAACTGTATTTGGACTAGGAGGCTGTCGTCAGAACAGAGCAAGGAAACACTCCGTGATTCAAAATCAGAAAAGTAGTGTTTTAGGGTTGTATCCTACCTCAATAACTTTTCAATCTGTATGTAGAACAGATCATTTGAGAGGCTGGGTTTTATGAGGAGGAATATGGCATCAAGATTAGAGAAATACCTACCAACAAACTGTTATTCAAATGACACAACCTTACTTGCTGAAACTGAAGAAGGCCTGAAGCATTTTTCTGCAGAGGGCCAAGGACTGTAGTTTGTAATATAGATTGAAGCTCAATGTCAAGAAAATGAAGATTCTCACTACTGGGTAAATTGGCACCATCTTGATAGATAGAGACTGTTAATAATTTTTGTTCTTAGTTCCACAATCAACACTCCTGGCATCAGCAGACAAGAAAGCAGATAAAAAAAAAATATATATTGCATTAGAGAAATGTGCTATCAGCCTTTCCAGAGTGCTGATGAGCAAGGATGTCAGTCTAGGTTTTCACAATTACTTGCTATGCATCAGAGTGCTGGACAATGACCAAGGATGACAGAAGAATAATTGATGCCTTTGAATTGTGGTAATGGAGAAGAGTATAGAACATAACATTAATTCCAAGAGAACTAACAGATTTGTTTTTTTTTTTCCTAGAGGGGGTGAAAATAAGCTGTCCGTTACAGGTAAAAATTTTGAGAATCTGTCTCACATACTTTGGGCTAGGAGGGACCTATATTTGGAGAATGACACCATGCTTTCCAAGTTGAA
>NW_006399948.1:2418717-2438874 GCF_000299155.1 Elephantulus edwardii
TCCTTCAAAACAGCCTGAACTTCTTCCTTCATCACCATAGGCTCTTCCTCATATGTTGTTTCATGAAACTCTTCTGTGTCTGCCAGTTCCTTTTGATACAGTGACTCAGTATATTCTTTCCATCTTCTTTTAATACTTCCTGGATCATTTAATATTCTGCCTAAATCATCCTTGATTGTAGCCACTCTAGGCTATTATGCATAGGCTCACTGTAAGTCACAGCCAACTTGACAACACATAACAATATATGAACTATTGTATAAAATACAATGTACATAAATAAAATAAAAAATACATGAAAGATTATATAAAAAACCCAGTCTATATGCATGAAACATGATGTGTATTAATTATTGTATGTAAACTAATAAAAAGATAGGCAAAAAATTGCCATCATTTGAGAGACATCAAATCATGAAATGCCTTTGAAAGCCAGGTGGAGGGGTTTTGACATTATTTAGAGGACCATTTCATGAGAAACACTTAAAATTTTGGCTGGAAATAAAAACAGAAGCAAGATCAATTAAGAACATCACTGCAAAAATCCATGAGAAAAGCAGTAATTTTCTCAAATACTTTTTTAACAAATTAATATGTCTATGATAGGACAGACTGTGTATATGTGTAGTAATTTCAAAAGTTATACTTTATTTATATTAAATATAATATGACTTAAAGACATCCAAGAAGAGAGAAATGAATTTTAAGTTTGATGTATGAGATTGGAAGTAAAGGGGAAACGAGGTAACTAAATTGCAAGTCATCACTGTATACATGGAATTTTCAAGATAAATTCTTGATTGAGAAAACATTAAATAGTGAAATACATTTACTCTGCTAGAAGTTTGTCACATGCCAATAGACTGAAGTGCTGAGTGTAAAAAATGCTAAATTTATACACTTTTAACGAATTTGCCAGTTTTAAAATATTATTCTTTTTCTTAGAAGATATCAAGTTAATTCCAACAATAGAACTGGTATTAAGGAACATGGTCAAGTAAAACAACATAAGAATGAGATGTCATTAAAGGGAGGTCATATTATGTTGTTGTCTGTTCACCAGCAATGAACAGCAACACTCTGATGGGGAAAAGCATGACAGAGACACACCACTCTGGGAGCCGTCCAGAGAATTGATTCAGCTCAATTTCACTGGGGGCTGTAGTACACTGATATATGAGCAAGTAAACAGGAAAACAAGATAGGATGAGCTTGCAGAAACGGGATATGCGGATTGTATAGGAGAACCTCAGCATCGTGCAGACTACTCCCAGCTCAACAGATGGTGCAGCCATCTTCCCAGGTGGCGAAATTTCTCAAGCCAGTACAGCCAAACACAAAAGAGCTTTCCCCACCCTGTATTAAAGGCCGTTGGGAGATTTGCACATATCCAGAACTAGGTGATCTGTCCTAGTCAGAGGCCCTCCTTTCCTCCCCAACATTCCCCAGTAATATTATATGAATGGGAACTCTTCTGTATAGGGTTGCAGAACCAACCAAAGACACAGAGTTCAAACCCACCAGGTGCTCCACATGAGAAATATGGGAGCTCTTCTCCCATGTGATTAACTGCGTTTGAAAACCTACAGCGGGTCATCTATGAGCCGGTTGTGACTAGATTGTACATAACATCAACATAATACAAAGGAGTGTAAGTATATATGCAAACCATTTTTTTAAAGGAGGTCTTATTATGATTACCAAAGACATGAGGTTCAAAGCCACCAGCTGCTTACTCCACAGGAAAAGTTTGGGCAATCCCCTCCCACAGAATTTAGTGCTTCTGAAAAGTCATTTGAGAGTCAGCTATGGACTGTCATTTCTCACTCAAAGGCAAACAAAAACAACAGTTTGGGCAACAGGACAATTATTACAAGATAACCTTTTAAGAAGTGAACAATAAATTATGCCTGCCTCTGAAAAAAATGGTACTTGGAACAATTATAAACTCATTTCCTTCTCCTAAAGGTAAATGGTCTTTTATTTGTAAACTGACTTCTATATCCTCCAGGTGCTTTTCCAGAGCATTAACTTCTTACATTTGAAGTCTGTATGTGTTGGACAGTATAAATAAAGATGACAGAGAATTGATGTCATGAGCTGTGGTGCTGGAGAAGAGTGTTAAACACACCAAAGTTTGCCAGGAGAACAAACAGATTTGACCAAGAAAAGGTGAAACCAAGCTACTCCTGGGAGGCAAGGATTCTGAGACTTTGTCTAACATACTTTGGGCATGCTGCAAGGAGGGACCAGTCCTTGGAGATGGGCATCATGCTTGACAGCGTAAAGAGAAAGAGAGGAAGACCATCTATGAGATGTAATGACTCAGTGACTGGAGTAGTGAGGGTAAGTATGTTAGAGACAATAAAGTGGACACAGGGTAGGGCAGGTTTCAGGGCTATTGTACATAGGGTCTCTACAAGTCACAAGCAACTTGATAGCTCTTAACCATAACAACAACAACAACAACAACAACAACATGTGCATATAGGCTAATTTGGCTCCCATGTCATAGGAAAATGCCCGAGAAGCAGGAACTGAGACTTAGAGACAATGGAGGAGGCACACTGTCATTGTAAAGTGTTCAGTATTACTCAAAACTGCTCACTACAATTACAACTAAAATTAGAGCTGAACAAGTGAGATGTATCTGCCATCAATCAATACCTTCCTTCCAGAAACATACCTGTGGGCCATCTATGCACGCTGTGCTCTTTGCTCTGACCTTTTCATTTGACCTCAACTCTATGAAGACTTTTGGGTAAACATTATTGATGTGTTCCTTGTACACTCAAGCTTTTCCAATTTCTTTCCACCAAAATTTCCATTTTGTTAAATTGATAATATTTTAGTTCTTCACTTTAGAATATAAGTCATAAACTCTTTCTTTCATATGTCCTTAAGTGAGAGTTCTGTCCATTGAACATAGTGGACTTCGTGAGGAAAATATCTGATTACTTAGTGCAATCCTGCTTATTTCTGGTTAGGACTGAGGATAAAAGAAGACTGGCAGATTAACCAGAATCCACATCTGTGTCTCAAATATTTTTATACTATTATTTTTATTTTTAGTATCCCTTGGTCTTTGGAATCATTCTGATTAACACTTGCTTGAGTTTCTTAAATTAGGATAAACATGTATTTTAATGCTAAGTCTTTATAATTTATCTATACTTATTAACTATAAAATGTTAGATGGACACATTTATGACATGTAGAAATATTGCTGTCCTAAAAAATGAAATATAAGTGGATAATGACCTATAAATATCTGTTAATTGATGTGGTTTTTAATAGTACATCATCTGAAATCATTATTTTTAGCATCTTATTTTATATGGTATAAAAAGTTAACTGCCTCAAGATTGGTATATATTATAAAAAGAGTCATAAATGATAAGGTCACTTGGCTTAATTTGCTATTGGTATCATTTGAAAAAGATTTATTATGGGTTAATGACGAATACAAAAGGTCTGATTTTTTGCATTCTAGGTCACTTTTAGATTTATTGCCTAAAACCATTTAATTCTGTAATATTAAATCAAGTTCTCTTGGCCTTAAAGTTACAATTTATTAATATAGCACCATATATGTCATATATATACATCATTATATTAGAATTTACATTTTCCAGGGTTTTGATTTTGAACACATAAGAAATACAATCTTTATATTGCTTGTTGCAGTGTCAGCATTTTTAAAGTAAGATGAGTCAACATTTTTGATTTAAAACATTTATTTTCTATTGGTTATTGTTTATCTTGTTGAAATTATATGATGAAAATGAAAAAGGAAAATAAGATTGTATAATGACCTACCTATTATACATACAATCTATTACAAATAAGAAATGAAATTAGTTGGGAGTATGAAATAAATTTTTTAAGTAAATATTTAAATATCAGTTGTGTCTTAGGCACTTTTTAAAACTGTGCTATTTGAAATAGTACTAAATATTTCATGAATTGACAAAGTAACAAGTGTGCATTCAAGAAAGTGCATCCAGGGTGCTCACTAAAGGCAACGATGGTAAAACTTCATCTTACATACTTTGGTCATGTTTTCAGAAATAATCAGTTCTTGAAAAACAAAGGCACGATGCTGAGAAAAAGAGTCAGAGAAAGAAAGATTGATTTTCTAAAACAATGAATTCACCTAGTGACTATAAGTATGATGAGATTCTGAGGATGGTATAGGATAGGTTTAGATATGCTGTTTATAGGATCACTACAAGCAAGTTCTAGGCCACTTCTAAACAAATAACTACAATACACGTGGTAAATATGTGGTATTTAATTACAAAGTTCAAAGTAGGATATTTATACCATTTCTTGTATTTTTCTGTTGTTGTTGCTGTTATGTGCCATCGAGTAGCTTGCGACTCATAGCGACCCCTATGTACAACAACCCTAAACTCAGCTCTGTCCTGTGCCAATCGCACTGTCTCTGACACTCCCATTCCAATTATCCCAGTCAATGAATCAATCCACCTTCTAGAGGGCCTTCCTCTCCTGCACTGTCCCTCCACCCTCCCAAGCATGATGTCCCTCTCAAAGGACCGGTCTCTCCTCACAACATGTCCAAAGTATGTTAGACAGAGCCTCAGAATCCTTGCCTCCAAGGAGCCAGCCGGTTTAACCCTTTCCAGGACAAATCTGTTTGTTTTCCTAGCAGTCCATGGTATTCTCAGTACTCTTCTCCAGCACCACAGCTCAAAGCATCAATTCTCCTTCTATCCTCCTTGGTCATAGTCTGATGCATAACAAGTGATTGCGAAGACCATGGCCTGTATCAGACGCACCTTAGTCTCCAGAGAGACACCATTGCTCTTCAGTACTCTGGAGAGGTCCCTAACAGCAGACTTTCTCATGGCAATTTGCCTTTTAATTTCCTGGCTGCTGGTGCCAAGACTGTTGACTATGGAGCAAAGCAAACTAAAGCTGTGTACAATCTCAATCGCTTCACCATCCATCATGATACTGCCAGTTGGTCCAGTTGTATTTTGCACATCATCTAATTCTTGCATGGAAAATAAAGATTTTGTTTATCTTAATATTACTTTCATCCACCATCATATATATATTTTTCCTCACTCTTTATCTACAATCAGCTCTTTTTTTTTTAGTAAAAATAATTATTGTGTTGCATAGACTTAGAACTAACTCACAGCTTATCCTCTAGTGGGTTTTCAGAGGCAGCTAATTGCATGGGAGGAGATTGCCCATCTTAACTTAATACTATTATGGCCATATTTATTTTTATTAATGCTCATCTGTCTGTCTTCTGATGTTTCATTCTTTGTTAAGGGAAATGTACTTATATTTTTTAAATGTCCGTTTTAATTACTTTAATGTCTTATATTCTTTAAATATTTTATGCAAATGCTTATATGTTAAACAGATGACACAACTTTGCTTGCTGAAAGTTAGGAGGACTTGGAGTGCTCCCTCTAGAAAATCAAGAATGCAGCCTTCAATAGGGAGCTTGGTTGTATAGTGGTAAGGAATAGAACTGCCAATGCAAAGTTATGCAGTTCAAATACATGAGCTGCTCCATGGGAGAAAGATGAGAATTCCATCCTGTCCAGTTTACCGCCTCTGCAAACATGCTGCACAATCAATAATGGTTTTGTTCTGATTCGATAATTCACAACAACTATCTTCAATATAGATTAAATCTCAACATCAAGAAAACAAAATTCTGATCAATGGACTATTAGACAATATCATATTAGAGGAATAAAAGATTGAATTGTTAATGATTTTGTCTTACTTAGATCCACAATCAATATCCTGGGAACCAGTAGTCAAGAGAACAGGAGACATACTGCTCTGGGAAAGTCTGCTGTCAGGGAACTCTCCAAATCACTGAGGAGCAAAAGGTGTCAGCTTGAAGACTATGATGTGCCTGATTCAGGTTATACTCTTTTCAATCACTAACTATGCATCTGAGAGCTGGACAATAAAAGAAGATGACAAGAATAGAATTGATAACTTTGAGTTAAGGTGTTGGAGAACAGTACTGAATATTCCATAGGTTGCCAAGAGAACAAACAAATATATTTTGAAGAAAGTGCAGCCAGAAGGGTCCTTTACAGTCAAGAATACGAAGGTTCTTCTCACATACTTTGTCATGTTGCTAGAAAAAACTATTCATTAAAAAGGAACATTAATTAAAGTTGGGATTATTCATTAAAGATGGAGGATCAGCAAAAAGAGAGGAAGACCCTCAAGCAGATAGATTGACAGATTGGCATAGCGATGGCAACAACGGACTCATGTATGTCAGAATTAATGAGGATGACACAGGACAGGGTTCATATCTGTTGCTAATAGGGTCATTATGAGATGTAATCAACTCAATAGTATATAATAACAGCAACAGTTCATGGACTGGGTTAGTGGGTTTATGATTTTAGTGTATTGTTGTTATTGTTTTTAAGTCATAGATGACTCATAGCAAGCATATAAATGAAAAATCTGAGCACTGTTCATAGAGTTTCCAGAGGCAAGCCATTTTGGAAGTAGATATCACTCCTGTTTCCAAGCTTGTTTTAATTGGGAAGCACCACCAAACACTGTCCACCATGGATAACCATTATCTCATTTGTCACATCAGCGTCACAGCAACCATGAGTTACCTCTGTACAGCTTGCCCTAGGGTATTGGCACATGTTGTTTTTATTGGTAAAAATTAGTATCTAATTATTGATGGGTTTTTTAATTTATTTGGGCTTTTTGTCTGATATTTTGAAGTAAGTTATCTGGAGTTCTAATTTCTCTTTATGTACGATTGTAACAAAACTACCCTCACAATACTTCCTAAAAAACCACCCTCACAATACTTCTAAAAAGTACCTAATAACTATGGTCCTGGTTTATTTGGGTGCTCATTGACATCTAAGTCATGAAAATTACCTTTCAGGAATCCTTGAAGAGTGTTAACAGTTTATATTCTCTGTTGATCAATTTGAAGGTTCAAGTTTATCCAAAGGTTTCTTGGAAGAAACTTATTTCCTAGACCATTGTTCTTTTTGAAACACAGTTATACTCTGACACATATGGGATTATCATAGAATCCACCTGATAGCAACTACTATTGTTTTCTCTAAAGAATATATGCTTAACCTTTTAACTCTGTCATGCCAGTTACCATTTTATGTAATGTTCAGCTACAAAATTTCATTGTGATTTTATATCATATTGGCTTATTTCTTATTCTTTGTCTTAGTGGAATGATGTTTGTCCCTCTCATTTTCAACTAATATATTGTAAAAAGGATGTGATTATAGATATAGATAGATCTAGATGTATAGGTATATATAGAGAGAAAAACACAGAGAGAGAATGAGAGAATACTTTATGTTAAAATTATATTTTTGCAGATTTATAATTATCAATTTTCACTGTTAGGCCCAGAAATATTGGTTCAATGAGCATTATTAAGATTCTTAAGGTGAAGCATTTTTTAAGTATGATTTATTCAGATGGAGTACACATGAGTATATGTTGGTTTATATGAGCTAAGTAAAGTAACAATATAACTTAGTATCTTTATAACTTAAGCATTAAAAATTGAAATTAAGTTAGAGTACCAAGTTTAAATTATAGGAATATATATTTATCTTTATCTTTATATATAAATGAATGATATTTCTGCATTTAATAAGTAGTATATAAAGAGTATTACATATAGTAGTACTTTACATGAGACGTATGCTCTAATGAAATAATGTGATAGGATAATGTCAACCCAGTATTTACAGGGCTGATCAAAAAAATACCATCATATGACTGACAAGTATCCTATGATTTTGACTATATTAAGAACCACGATTCTTTCTTTATCTCTCTATGTTGTTGTTGTTGTTAGGCGTTATTGAGTCAATGTGAGTCATAGTCTCTGAGTAACAAATCTGAACCCTGTCATATCTATTTCCATCCTCGTCATCTCTGACTCACTTGAGTCCATTGGTGCAGTCATGGTGTAATCCATCCGTGAGATAGATGTTCAGTGCTCTTCTCCAACAACACAGCTGAAAGGCCTAAATTATTTGTCTGTCATCCTTATTTATTATCAAGGTCTCAGAAACATAGCTAGTAATCAGAAAGACTACGGCCCAAATCAGATGCACCTTAGTTCTCAAACTGACATCATTACTCCTCAATAATTTGGAAAGGTCCTTAACTGTAGATTTTCCCATTGCAATGCAATGTCAATAGAGCTCCCTAAACTTTAGTCTACATGTTGCTACACAGATATTTGCATGTGATTAGCAGTTAAATCAGTTGATCTGAAATAATGAAGATTATTTTGCATAGACTGAGTGGATCAAGTCATTAGTACCAGAAAAGTAAATACTAAGGTTTCCTGAGGGAGAAGAAATCTACCTGAAGACCAGGAATAAAATACTGCTGGATTCCTAATCTATTGTTTATATTATGAAATATACATATAAAGAGAGATAAATAGGTATTTTATGTATTTGTTCCATTCACATGCTTTTGCTAATTGTGTGAGAATTTAGTCCTCAACCGTTGTAGGAAACAATTTAATGAATTGCTGGCTGTGACCTAGATGGCCTCAGGACTCTATTGATTAAAAACTGACTGCACTTACAGAAACATTTGGACTACCCCAATTAATGATTACTAAGTTCACCTGAGGTCTCATACTAACCCATTGACCCAGATGAGATACTTCCACCAATTTAAAACATTTTTGGAGCTGAGTTTTGCAGCTTTTAATGAATTATTTTGAAATTTTACAAAAGTCTCATTTCATTCAATATGTTCTTAAAGTATAATTTACCAAAGGCAAGGGAAATTTAATGACTTCAAAATTCAATTTTTCCTTAGAAAATAATAGGTCAGCTAAATTTATATTTAGATAGGAAAAAATTTCAATGATTTGTTAATCCTTAAGTGGCCTTACTTTAATCGATTATGAACACAATAGGTGTTTGATAAATGTATTTGAAAGCACTGATCTTAGATAAGTCTGAGTCCTCAAAGTAAGAGAAAGGTTTCAGAACCTAATGGATGTAAAAGTATTAAAGTTTTTAGTCCAATAATGTAAAGAAAAAGTTTTATTCCAAATTAATTAATAAAGGCTGACATTCAATTGCATAATATTCTTTTAATATTACCATTTTATTTTGTATATACTAGCACATCGATACTTAGTAAGCATATATAACTTGCCAAATACGTTCATTTCTCATCATCTCCAACAGGAAATCTTAATCGAATTCACCATAATCTATCATTTAGACTACTTCTAAAGCGACCTAATTTATTTCTGTGTTTTCATTGTTGAAACACACCAGTTCCTTCTCCACACAGGAGTCAGAGTCATTTATTAAGTATGCAAATGACATAAAGTATTTTTAACTTCATTCCTTCCCTTAACTACTGTCCTATTTCTCATTTTCTTAGTAAAGAGTAAAAAAGAACGAAACTTTTCTTCTCCACATTGGTTAGATTTAAACCTTAAATTTAACCTACTCACATTTTCTCTTAAACCTACTTCAAACAAATTTCTCCTTTCTCCTCTATAGCAAAACTACTTTCTTGACACCGTCACCAAGGCATTACATTTTTAATTCCAATAGTTATTATTTAGAATTTATCTTACTTAGCATTGTGTCATTACTTTCTCCTTGAAAATCCATATTTGGTGTTGAGGATTATCTTCAATTTCCCCTTTTATATTCACTTCCCTTTAGAATTTTGTTTGGTAGTGCTTGTTTTTAAAATGAATAACTGAATTTTGAAGGGTTCTGAGGTTAAGCTTTCTTTTTTTAAATGTTTTAACATTTTCTTATTGTAAGTACAACATTGTCTTTTTTCAAAACGCTGAGGTGTTTTGTCTTTTTTTTAAATTTTATTTCATTATTTTTTGTGTATTGTCAAATCAGATCTGACTGATACAGGAGGAGATTTTTCCTCCTTCTCCAGCAGACATTCTGGTGGATTTGAACCATGTACCTCTAAGATTTCAGTGAGGTATTTTTTATAAAAACATTTGATTATGATTTTTAACAAAGTTTACAGAAATGTTGGATTTTCATTTATTCATTGTTGAATATTTTCCTCCATCTCCCTCTTATTCCCCTCCCCAAGTTCACTTTCTTTAAAAAAAAATTACTCATTTTTGCACAATTTCCTTCCTCCCCTTTTCCTTTTTCCCTCCCTCAGTCCATTTTACATGTACCTCTTATTTGAGACATAAAATTCCTAATTATTTATTAATTTTAAACAGTACTTTATTTCATCTTTTCAAATGAAGTAGTGATTATCTGTTCACTCTTTTTCTGTTCTATCAGTCCTGCATTACAATAGTAGTGTTATGCAGTAATTGTCCTGATGTGACTGAGATATTACACTCGGTATGATGTCCTCCAGGGTTACCCATACTGTGTAATATTTTATGAGGTCATTGTCTCTCAGTGCTGCATAGCATTTCATTGTGTGATTATTCCATAGTGTTTTTGTTTGTTTGTTTTTATCCATTCATTTGTTGATGAGCACTTGTGTTGCTTCCATTTCTTTGCTATTGTGAATAATGTAGTGATAAACATGGGTGTGTCTATGTCTACTTGGATAGTGGCTCTGTTTTCTTTAGAGTATATTCCCAGTAGTGGAATTGCTGTGTAAAACTGAATTTCTATTTTCAATTTTTTGAGAAGTGCCATACCACCATAGTGGTTGCGTCATTTTACACTCCAACAAGCAGTGAATACAGTTTTCAATCTCTCCAAAGCCTCAGTAGCATTTGTTGTTTACCGCTCAGTTGAATTTTGCTGTTGTTCTGGGTGAGATGATATCTCCCAGCTGTTTTGATTTCCATATTTCTGGTAGGTAGCTGTTTTGAACATTTACTCATGAGTTTATTTGCCATCTGAATGTCTTCTTTGGTGAAATGTCTACTCATATCCTGTGCCCATTTTGTGTTTGGGTTGTTTAACTTTTTCGTGTTGAGGGGTTGAAGTATTCTATACATTTTAAATATGAGGCCATTATCAGATATGGTACACTATACTGAGAATGAAAAAAAAAAAAACCAAAAAGAAGAAAAATGGTGTTGCATTAACAGTCAAAAAGATAATTTAAAATTCTATCTTGAAAAATATATGAATGATATGATATTATCCATACACATGCAAGCTAGACCTGTTAACACGGCTATTATTCAAATATAGTCTCCTACATCTAGAGCAAAAGAGGAAGAAATTGAGAACTGTCACCAAATTTTACAATCCAAAATTGACTGAATATGCAATCAGGATGCTTTATTGATAACAGATAACTGCAATGCAAAAGTTGGAAGCAAGGAAGAAGGAATATTAGTTGGAAAATACTGGCTGGAAGATAGAAATGAGACTGGAAATAAAATGATTGAATTCTGTATTTACAATAACATATTCATTGTAAACACTGTTTTTAAAAGACAGAAATGAAGGCTTTACACATGGATCTCATTTGATAAGTTGCATAGGAATCCAACTGTTTACATTTGTGGAATAAATCATTGGAGAAGCTCAATAACGGCTGTCAAAAGTAGGCCAGGAGTGAACTCTGGGACAGATAATTAATTACTCATATCCAAGTTCAAATTGAGACAGCAGAAAATGAAAATAAATCCATAGGAACCAAGATTTGATCTTGAATCTATTTCAACTGAATTTAAAGATCATCTTAGGAATAGGTTTCAGGCACTGAACACCAATGTTTGAAGATTTAATGAATTGTGGGATGATACCAAGTATATCATCCATTAAGTAAGCAAAAGTTCATTATGAAAACAGAGGTGAAAGAAAAAACCAAAATAGATGTCAGAAGAGACTCTAAAGAGTACACTAGAGTCCAAAACAAAGGGACAGCATGCCGAAGTAAAGGAGTTGAACAGAAGATTTCAAAAAGCAGCTTGAGTGGATAAAGAAAAGTATTATAATGTAATGTTCAGAGAGCCAGAATTGGAGAATTAAAAGAGGAAGAACTCATTCTGCATTTCTCAAACTATGATAAGTGAACAAAATTTATAATTCAAATCACAATATTGAAAGACTTTATAGGCAAAATATTAAATTATCCAGAAAGTGTGAAAACAATGCAGAGGAAGCAGTGTACCAATAAACTAATTGACATTTAAAAAATTCAGAGTACCATGTGAGCAGGAGTCAATGGTAATGAAGGAGAAAGTAGAAGCTGCATTAAAGGCAATAACCAAAAAGAAAAAAAAAAAGCCTTCAGGAATTGATAGGTTACCATTGACTTCTTTCCGTTTACAGAGGCAGCCTTGAGTTTACCAGTCTATGGCAGAAAATTTGGAGGTCAGCTGAGATGTCTTGCCAACCAATTGGAAGTGTTCCATATTTGTTCCCATGCCCAAATAAGGTGATCCAACATAATGCGGTAATGTGGAAACTATTGGACAATATCAATAATAATGCATGTAAGCAAAATGCTGCTGAAGATCATTAAAATATGTGTGTATGTATGTGTGTGTATGCTACAATAAAGCATAGATAGTGATTATGGTTATATTTTCTTGTTCTATTGGCCCTTTAAGCATTATATAGTGAACTTCCTTGCCCTTTGTTATGGTTTTTACATTGAAATCTATTTCATCAGAGATTAAATTGCTACTCATGGTTTTGTTTTCTGGTTGTAGTTCGTTTGGTATATTTCCATTTCCAACTCTTTTCCTTTTAAGTATTTCTTTACCTTCACTTTTCAGATGTGTCTCTTGTAGGTGTTTTTGTTGCTTTACTGTTGGGTTTGTTTTTTATCCAATCTGCTACTCTTTATCTCTTCACAGGTTCATTTAAACCATTTCACATTCAGTATAATTACTTATAATTAATTGTTGAGAGGCAAGGTTTATTACAATCATTTTGTTGCATTCTTTTTGGTGGTTTTGCTGGTTAATTTGATCCATATTTTTTTTCTGTAGAAACTGATCCACAGCTGAACCTTTAGTGGGTATTCAGAGTCAGTTAATTACACAGGAGATTGTCTACCCCTCTCCTGCAGAGCAACTGGAGGCATTGAACCACGTGTCTTCGGGATTGTAATACATACCATTAGACTACATTTACTAATTAGCAACTAATCTAGTTTTCTCATTGTTGTATCTCACAACTTTCATTTGTTATTTATCATACTGCAAATAGTCTTCTTTCACATTTTAATGGTTACTTCTTTGAGATTTCTATTTAAATGTCAGATCCTCAAACAAGAGCATCTTGAGAAATGCATCTGAAGTCACACATCATTGGGTTGCTGTTATAAAGAATTCATGTTTATCCCACTTATAACAAGCCTCTGTACAGCAAGATGAAACACTAGACAGTCTTTCATTATCCTGATATTTATTGCTACATTTGAGCCCATTTGTGCAGTTATAGTATTAACCTATCTATCAACAATCTATCAACAATCTGCGTTATGAAGATGACACAAACTTGCTCGCTCAAACTGAGGAGGACCTCATGTACTTGCTGCAGAGGGTCAAGGACTGCAGCCTTCAATGTGGACTGAGGCTCAATGCCAAGAAGACAAAGATTTCACCACTGGACCATTTGGTAGCATCAGGATGGATGGTGAAGAGACTGAAATTGTTAAAAACTTTAGTCGGCTTGTCTCCACGGTCAGGAACAGGTTTGAGGCCTTGAACACCAATGAGCATAGACCAAATGAGCTTGAGGATATCAAGAAAATCGTACATGAAGAATGCAAAAGATCGTTTCAAAGGCCAAAAAAGAAGAAAAGACCAAGATGTATGTCAGATGAGACTGTGAATATTGCATTAGAGCGCCGAGAAGACAAAACTAAAGGAAGGAAACAAGAAATCAAAGAGCTAAACAGAAAATTTCAAGAGGCAGCCCAGGACGATAAAGCAAGATACTATAATGAAATGAGTAGAGAGCTAGAGTCAGAAAATCAAAAGGGATGAACTCGCTCAGCGTTTCTTAAGCTGAAGGAGCTTAAAAAAAAATTCAAACCATGGGTGGCAATACTTAAGGATACTTTGGGCAGTACATTAAATGATCCGGAAAGTATCAAGAGAAGATGGAAGGAATACACAGAGTCATTGTATCAGAAGGAACTGGCTGACACAGAATTTCATGAAATGACATATGAGCAAGAGCCTATGGTGATGAAAGAGGAAGTTCAAATTGCTCTTAAGGAATTGGCAAGAAATAAGGCTCCAGGAGTTGACGCCATACATATTGACATATGTCAACAAACAGACACTGGCCTGGATGTGCTCACTAAGTTGTGCCTGTAATAGTAGGATGCAATAACATACCACTTTCATCAAAGGATAAGTCCAATCAAAAGAAACTTAAGAAAGATGTAGAAGATCTAAACTATACAATTAGCCATCTTGACCTCAGACATATTCAAGGTATTTAACCCAAATAAAATTTAATTTACTTTCTTCTCAAATACACATGATACAATCTCCAGAACTGGTCTATCTAATCTATCTATCTATCTATCTATCTATCTATCTATCTATCTATCTATCTAATATATCTATCATGATTCTATATCTCATCAAGTCTAAATGGTATTCCTAACAAGTATGCAAGGATTGTTCACCATAAGAAACACAATGTAGTTCATCACATTAACAAAGCAAATAATAAGAACTACTTGAGGCTGTGTGGCAGGAAGTGGTGCTGTGTAGCAGGAAGCAGCATTGTACCCACAGTATTTTGGGGGAAGCACTGCTGTTTAGCTACACCGCACGAGACCCCTCAAGCTCAAGCAGAGTGAAGCAGGACATCATCTAGAGCAGCTTGAGTGAGGCGGAGATGCCAGTTTTGGCATGGGAAAACAGGTTTCCTGGTTTCCCACTCAGGAACTATGTGGAGATTACTGCTGTTTGGCTACACAACATAGAACCCCTTAAGCTCAAACAAAAGCGAGTGGGACAGCTGGTGCAACTCAATTGAGGTAGAGACACCAGTTCTGGAAGGGGAAAGCAGGCTTCTTGGTTTCTTATTAAGTTACATTGTGAGGATCCCTGCTTTT
Organism: Elephantulus edwardii; assembly: GCF_000299155.1. Taxonomy (NCBI): domain Eukaryota; kingdom Metazoa; phylum Chordata; class Mammalia; order Macroscelidea; family Macroscelididae; genus Elephantulus; species Elephantulus edwardii. Next base: position 2,433,766 of record NW_006399948.1, read on the forward strand.
GAGCCCAAGGGCCCCAATATATATTTGAGCCACAAATATTCGTTTGGGCGTAACATTCAGGTCCTTCACAAAACCATACTCTGGACCACTATGTAGTTACAATGACCTAACACCTACTTAGAAAAGACTTATGTAATGTCAAGAAAGCAGCAGTCTGCCTCTGTTATTGTGAAAAAAAAACCCAAAACAGCACTTCTCCTGTAGAACAGACCCAATGAATGAACCAGATAGAGAGAACAGGAAAAATATGCCAATGTGGATGTATTTGTACAACAAAGAATGCAAATGATGGGAGAAACAATTATGAAAGCAAATAACCCAGAGACAACAGTCCAAAAGAAATATATTAATCAGGAGAAAATTAATAGGTATGAAATAAAATGCAAAAAATGGAATGAAGAATGGATAGTATAAATAAAGTGGTGTAAGAACTTAAAAAATCATCAAAAGACATAAAGGGTACAACCAACACATTACTGGAAATAATAGAAAGCATGGAAATGCAATCTAGAATATTAAGACCAAAATGGCAGAAGTGTCTAACACACTGGTAGGACAAAAAAGTAGAACTGAAGAGATGGGACAGAAAGTCAATGAGCTGGAAGACTCACTAAAAATACTAGATGACATTGCCAAAGCCACCAGTGACTGGAAGGGACTAAGGATTACAGTGAAACTGACCGTTCAGAACAGACAGGCCCAGATTGAAGTGGTGCCTTCTACCTCTGCCCTGATCATCAAAGCCCTACAGGAACCACCCAGAGACAGAAAGAAGCAGAAAAATATTAAGCACAGTGTAAATATCACTTTTGATGAGATTGTTGGCATTGCCCAGCAGATGCTACACCAGTCTTTAGCCAGAGAACTCTCTGGAACTATTAAAGAGATCCTGGGAACTACCCAATCTGTGGGCTGCAATGTCGATGGCCGTCAAACTCATGACATCATAGAAGACATCAACAGTGGTGCTGTGGAATGCCCAGCTAGCTAAGGAACTGCAGATGAAAATATTTCAATAAAGGATCATTTGTTAACAAAAACAAAAAACATACTAGATGAAAAATCAGAGATAAGACATAAAGAAAATGAAAAAAATATTATAATCATGTTAGATTATACCAAAAGGAATGGCATATATATGATTGGAATTCCAGAACTGAGAAGTGACAGGGAAATCATTGATAAAATTGTGGAAGAAATACTAGAAGAAAACTTCCCAGGTATTGTGAAGGACAGGACATCCACATTCAAGAAGCGCAGCGAATACTAAATAGACAAGACCCCCCCCAAAAAAAAACCTCAAATATTTACATAGTCAAATTCTCCACAATAAAAGATAAGAATAGATTTCTAGCAGCAGAATGAGAAAAACAGTCCCCTACAAAGGGGAAACAAATTAAGTTCTGATTTCTCAGCAGAAACCATTTGAGCTAGAAGACAATGAGATGACAAATACATAAATTTGAAAGAAAACAATTGTCACCTAGAGATCCTATACCCAGCAAGGCTTACCATCATATATGAAGGAGAAATTAGATCCTTTGAAGAATAGAATGAACTTAAGGAATTTGTGAAAATAAGACCAAACTACAAAAATTTTAAGTGCTTCACATGCAGTTATCAATGGAAAGTGCATGAACCTTAGTAATCAGAAACAACAGAAAAAGAAATATAGCAAAATAGCAAAAGTAAAACTTGGCCTGACCATAATCAACCACACTTAATGTGAATACAATAAATACACCAATTAAGAGAAAGAGTAACAGAATAACTAAAGAAAAAAAATAAGACCCATCAATATGATGCCTACAAGAAACACATGTAAAAAAAGAAAACAAAGACCCAAATCAAAGGCTGGGGAAAAATATACCAAGCAAACAGCAACTTCAAAAAGTAATGGCAACTTCAAAAATTAATACTACTCCCAGGTTAAATAGAATATAAAAGGAAAAACACCATAAAAGATAAGGAAGGGCACTGATATTTTTATGTGACCTGGAGTCACCTGTGACTCATAATGACCCTATGTATTATACCCTATGTATAATACCCTATGTATTAGCCCTAAACCTTGCTCTATCCTGTGCCAATCTTACTGTCTCTGACACACCTACCCCCAATTCCCCAGTCACTCAATCAATCCAAATCATTGAGGGTCTTTCTCTCTTGAGCTGTCCTTCTACCCTCCCAAGCATGATGTCTATCTCCAAGGAATGGACCCTCCTTGCAACATGTCCAAAGTATGTCAGATGAAGCTTCAGTATCCTTGCCTCCAAGTAGCATCCTGGTCCCACATTTTCTAGGACAAACCTGTTTATTCTCCTAGCATTCCATAGTAAAGTCAATACTCTTCTCCTGTACCACAGTTCAAAGGCATCAGTCCTCCTCTGTCATCTCTAATCATTGTCTAGCTTTCTGATGCATAGCAATTAATTATAAAGACTATGGCCTGGATCACGCACACCTTAGTCTCCAGACTGAAATCTTTGCTTTTCAGTATTCAGTACTTTGGAAAGTACTCTGACAGCAGACTGTCCCAAAATGATTCATCTTTTAATTTCCTGGCTGCTGGTATCAAGAGTTTTGTTTGTGGAAACAAACAAACTAAAGCTCAATCTCTTCACCATCTATCACCATGCTGCTGATTGGCCCAGTGGTAAGAATCCTTATTTTCTTGATGTTGAGTTTCAATTCACATTGAAGGCTGCAGTCCTTGACCTTCTGCAGCAAGCGCTTCAGGTCCTCATCAGTTTCAGTAAGCAAAGTTGTGTCATCAACAAGGCGCAGATTGTTGATGGATCTTCTTCCAATCATGATGCCACATTCCTCCTCATATAGCTCAGCTTCCCGGATAATCTGTTCTGTGTAAAGCTTGAAAAGGTATGGAGATAAGACATATCCCTAGTGGATACCCTTCCCAATTCTGAACCATGTACTCTTTCCTTGTTCTGCTCTGACAAAGGGTATTACATTCTCATTAAAGAAACAATAGACCAAGAAGACATATTCATGGTCAACAGTTGTGCACAAAATGATAGACCTGTAATTACATAAAACACAGTTAACATAATTTAAAAAATAGACAGTACCCCTACCATAGGAGATTTCAACACACCACTATCACAAAAGTATAGGTCTACTCAAAAGAAACTCAACAAAGACGGAGAAGATCTAAACTATATAATCAGCCAAGTTGACCTTGAGGATGTATTCAGGGTACTATACCCAACTAAAACTCAATATACCTTTTTTGTCAATTGAACATGTACATTCTCCAGAATTAATCACATATTAGGACACAAAGCAAGCCTAAAAAAAAAAAAATAAAACAACAACAACCACCAAACATTGAAAAAATACAGTCTCTTCTGAGATCACAATTCCATAAAACTAGAAATAAACCTCAGGAGGGTAAAGCTTGCAAAATCAACCATATGGAAGCTATATAACTCTCTGCTAGAACACGAATGGTTTATAAAAGAAATAAAGAATGTAACAAAAAAGCTCCTTGAAACATATTAAAATACAATATACCAAAACTTCTTGGATACAACTGAGGAAGTCCTCAGACAGCAGTTAATGGCAATAGGTATACACATAAAAAAGGAAGAAAGAAGAAAATTCAGTAATTTATTACAACACTTTCATCAAATAGAAGAACAATCTAATCCCACAGCTTCTAGAAGAAAAGAAATTAAAATCACAAGAGCTGAAATCAATGAGATAGGAAAAAGAAAAACAACTGAAACCATAGTAAGACCAAGAGCTAGGTTTTTGTTTTTTTTGTTTTAAACTGTTAATTATTATCGACAAAACATTAGCAAACTAAGCAAAAGACAAAAGAAAAAGATGACACAGACAACTAACTCAATAAAGAAAGAGATGAGAACACAAGAGAACCAGATGAAATAAAATTGATAACATCAGAACGCTATGAAAAGCTATCCTCTGTTAAATTAAAAACCATAGAGGAAATGGACAAATTCCTTGAAACTCCTGCCATACCCAGATTGACAAGTGTAGATACAGAACACTTGAACACTCCTATCACAAAAGAAGAAATTCAAAAGAGCATTAATAGACTTCCCCATATAAAAAATAAAAACAACAAAAAACAAAAAACCCTGGACCAGATGGCTTCAGAGAGGATCTATCACCAATCATTTAAATTATTTCAAAACACAAAAAAGGAAGGAATACTCCCAGAGTCAGTCTAATAAGCAAGCATAACCTTAATATCAAAACCAGGCAATAATATTACCAAAAGAGAAAACTACAGACCCAGATCTCTCATGAACATAAATTTTTAAAAATCCTTAACAAAACTCTAGCAAATAAAATTCAAAAGCACATCAAAAAATAATTCACTATTAACCAAGTGGGATGCATAACAGGGAAGCAAGGATAGTTCAACCTAAGAAAAACAATCAACATAATTCACTATATTGTTGTTGTTGTTATGTGCCGTCGAGTCGCTTGTAACTCATAGTGACCCTATGTACAGCAGACCTAAACTCTGCTCTGTCCTGTGCCAATCATACTGTCTCTGATACTACCATCCCGATTACCCCAGTCACTGAACCACTCCACCTCATAGAGGGCCTTCCCCTCTTGCACTGTCCCTCCACCCTCCATAGCACGATGTCCTTCTCCAAGGACCTGTCTCTCCTTACAACATGTCCAAAGTATGTTAGACAGAGCCTCAGAATCCTTGCATTCAAGCAGTCACCTGGTTTAACCCTTTCCAGGAAGAATCTGTTTATTTTCCTAGCAGTCCAAGGGACTCTCAAATACTCTTCTCCAGCGGCACAGCTCAAAGGCATCAATTCTCCTTCTATCCTCCTTAGTCACTGTTTAACTCTCTGATGCATAATAAGTGATTGCAAATGCACCTTAGTCTCCAGAGAGACACCATTGCTCTTAAGTACTTTGGAGAGGTTCCTAACAGCAGACATTCCATGGCAATATGCCTTTTAATTTCCTGGCTACTAGTGCCAAGAGTGTTGACTGTAGAGGCCAAGCAAACTAAAGCTATGAACCATCTCAATCTCTTCACCATCCATCCTGATGCTGCCAATTGGTCCAGTGGTGAGAATCTTTGTCTTCTTG
>NW_006399948.1:2440259-2447609 GCF_000299155.1 Elephantulus edwardii
CCTATCTCCATACCTTTTCAACCTGTATGCAGAACAGATTATCCTGGAGGCTGGACTCTATGAGGAGAAATGTGGGGTCAAGATAGATGAAATTCACTATATTAGCAATGTAAATAACAACAACCATATAATCTTCACAATTAAAGTTGAAAAGGCACTTGACAAAACCTAAGAACCCTTCTTGATTAAGACAAACTTTTTCAATCTATATGCAGAACAGATTACTTGGAAGGCTTTATAAGGAGGAATGTGGTGTCATGCTTGGAGGAAGAATTACCAACAACTTATCTTATGCAGATGATACAAACTTGCTTGCTGAAACTGAAGAGGACCTGAGGCATTTACTGCAGGTTTAGGAGTATAGTCTTCAAAACAGATTGAAACACTAAAGGTTAACATCAAGAAAACAAAGGTTCTTATCAGTTGATTAATTGGTAGCACTATGATAAATGGAGAAGAGATTGAGGTTTTTAACAACATTAGCTTGCTCAGCTTCCCAATCAGCTCTCTCTCTCTGTACCAACAACCTGGACATTTGAAGATGAAATATATTAGGGAAATCTGCTGTCAGGGACCTCTCTTAAGAGCTAAAGAGCAACAGTGTCAGGATTGAGACTAAGGTGTGCCTGGGGCAAACCATGGTCTTCACAATTACTTTCTATGCATCGGAGAGCTTGATAATGACCAAGGATGACAGAAGAAGAATTGATCCCTTTGAGTTGTAGTCCTGCAGAAGAGTATTTAAGAGTATTAGGAGGCCAAGAGAACAGATAGATCTGTCCTGGAGAGGGTGAAACCAGGCTATTCCTTGGAGACAATAGTTTTAAAGCTTTATTTTACATAATTTGGGCATGTAGCCAGGAAGGACCTGTTTTTGGTGAAGGACATCATGCATGGAAGGGTGGAGTGATACTGCAGGAAAGGTAAACCCTAGATGAGATAGATTGACACAGTAACTGAGGGATTGGGGATAGTTGTGTCAGAAACAGTAAGACTGGCTAATGATAAGTTGGAATTCAAAATGATTGCACATAGGGTCTCAATGAGTTGTAGAGAACTCAGTGGTAAATAACAATAACAAAAACAACAACGTTCAATATAGTATTGGAAGTACTTGCTAGGACAATAAGACTTGAGAAGAAAACAGATCCAAGTTGGCAAAGGAGTGGTGAACCTGTCACTGTTAGACCTAGTAAACAAATTTCATAGAGTAGCAAGATACATGTTCAATATGCAAAAATCAGGTGCAGCAAACATGAAAAGGAATTTACAAAAGCAATACCATTTACTAAAGCAAACTGTAAGATTAAAAACTTGAGAATAAACCTATCTAGAGACACAAAAGACCTTTATAAGGAAAACTATAAAACACTACTACAATAAACACTAAGAGTCCCAAGTAAACAGAAAAATATTCTCTATTGTGAAGGACTACTTGACACAGTGAAAATAGCAATTCCACGAAAAACAAATTAAATGTTCAATGCATCCCCAATGTAGATTCCAATCTCATTCTACAAAGAACTAGAAAAGGCAAATTACAATTTTATTTTTAAAGGGAATAGACACCATATAAACATAGTTATTAAACAAATGAAAATGAAGTGGGAAGTATAGAATACCCTATTCTCAAACATACCACACAGCTGTAGTGATCAAATCAACATGGTACTGGTAAAATGACAGGCATTAAGACCAATGGAATAGAATTAAGAATCCATACATCAGTCCATCTATAATCATAATTTGTTCTGCTAAGATTAATAGCATACCATTTATAAAAATTACCAAATCATCATTGTCCCAAATGTTTGATTTGTTATATAAATGCATGATTTCTGACATCAAAAGCCCCTCCTTAGTTCAGTTCCCTCTCTCCTCCTCTATGTTCCTTAGGTTCAGAGATTACTGGAAGGACTACTAGAGACTTCTGTGACTCTAGATATGCAAGCCAGTTTTGCAGAAACTGGTGTACATTGTAAACTATCATTTACAGTGTGATTGGAAAGGCAGATGTTCCCAAAAATGTACCTTCCCTGAGGTCCATGAACTTACATAAGTAAGCCTCTGGTAGGGTGGAGCTTGTATCCCACCCTAATCCACTCTCCTTAATACAATAAATATTTCAGTACTAAATACTTAATCACTGTCTTGGAAAGACCTTTGGAATGACAAACCTTAGACACAACAGAACATCTACCTATTGAGAGTTGACATAGGACAAAATAACAATTCTATCAAATGGAGAAACAATAACCTCTTTAAGAAAGGGTGCTGGTTAACCTGGATTTCTACCCACAGAAAACTGAAAGAGGATCCACATCTCACCATACATAAAAATCAACTCAACGTGCATCAGAAACCTAAGGATAAAACCCAAAACCATGAAGACCATAAGATACTAAGTGGGACCAAACTTAGAAGCCCTAGCCTTTGACAAGAATAGGCTTGCAAATACAGCCAGAAATACACAATTAAGAAAAGATGAAATCAAGACATGGGAACTTCATAACAACTCATAATGACCCTATGTACAATAGCCCTGAACTCTGCTCCACCCTGTGCCAATATTATTGTTTCTACCACACCTACTCCCATTACCCCAGTCACTGAATCAATTCAAATTATCAATGGTCTTCCTCTCTTGTGTTGTGCCTCCGCCCTTCCAAGCATGATGTCCCTCTTAAGGACTGGTCCCTCTTTGCAATATGTCCAAAGTATGTCAGATGAAGCATCAGAATCCCTGCCTCCCAGAAGCAGCCTGGTTTCACTTTCTCTAGAACAAATCTGTTTGTTCTCCTAGGAGTCCATAGTATATTCAATACTATTCTCCAACACCACAGCTCAAAGGCATCAAATTCTCTTTCTATCATCCCTAGTAATTTTTCAGCTCTCTGACTATATATGAATAAAAATATGAGAAGATGGGAAAAAAGTAAGTATATTCATATGGCACTACTTTTTCCTGTATTATCGACACATTGACATTCTTCAAATAAAATTTGATTGCATCTGAAAATCAAACATATAAATAAAATACTTAGAAACTTTTAAATATATCTCTTAGCATCTGAAAAATAAAATGAAAAAATATTATTTTTCTTATTTATTGTTTTAACTGTCTTGATTTCTTTTAAAATATTATCTCATGATCTTTCATTTATTTGCATCTGATAGATTATTTTGAGTGTTAGAGTGTGGATAAAAGGCTGTTTTTTATTTACAGTCAGACCTATTCATAGGTTTACCTGTATAACCTGGAACACAGAGACATCTGTAACCTCCAGTCCACTTGACACAGTTTTCTCCATCCAGACAAGAGAAGGTTTGACATTCATTCATATCTGATTCACAGAAGGATTCATGGTACCCATGTACACAATTACATAAATACCTAGAGGAAGTAGGAAAATGATCACTCAACAAGTATATGATGATGAAAAACATTTCTTTATATGCATTATTTATCTACATTTGCTTAACTACAAGATTTTTATTTAATATGAATATATGCTAGTACTTAATATACATAAATGCTAAAAAAAACAAACATGTCTTGAAAGAAAAGCAACAAGGGTGCTTCTTAGAGCCTTGCATGGCAAATTCCATCTCCTATTTTGAGCATCTCTTCTTCATCCTCAGCTCATATATTTTTGTTTGCAGGAGTGACAATTTCTTGGAAAAAAGGCATCATATTTGGAAAGGTAAAGAAAAAAAAGGTTACCCTTTAAGGAGATGGACTGATACAGCTACGTTTTTGGTTGGTGATTTTTTACTTTTTTTAATTTGTTTGCTTACAAAGTTCATATTCTTTGTGTTTCACACTATTCTTCATTACGTTGTGCTTCATACAACCATTCTCAGCATTTTGTTTTATAAAATTAATCACCATTGGATCTTGTTCATAATTACCCTGTATTTTCACCTTTATCCTTCCCATTCTCTTCCACTCCTCCAACTATCCACCAAACATACAACCATATGGTATCACCTCTATCTATCCTCACCCCTCTTCTACCTTTAAGAACAACTGTGAGCTGAGTTGGAGATGAGAGGATGGCACAAGATTGGGCAAGGTTCTGATGTATTATTCATAGGGTTGCAATTAGTCATTATCAACTTTATGACACCTAACAACAAAAGCAACCATATTACCAATTTGCTTTTTGGAAGAAAATACCAAAAAACGATACTTTAGTATATTTTTCTCTTCAAATATTTCTTGAAAGGTAGTTGTTTACATAATTATTATAACTTGGATAAATGTAACTTAATTCCGTAACAATAATGTCTTTATTACTATGTTGTTGTTATGTGCCGTCGAGTCGTTTGCGACTCATGCAACCCTATGTATAACAGCCCTAAACCCTGCTCTATCCTGTGCCAATGCCAATCACATTGCCTCTGACACACCCATCCCGATTAACCCAGTCACTGAATCAATCCACCTCATAGAGGGTCTTCCCCTCCTGCGCTGTCCCTCCATTCTGCCCAGCATGATGTCCCTCTCTAAAGACCTGTCTCTCCTTACAACATGTCCAAACTATGTCAGGTGAAGCCCCAGAATCCTTGCCTCCAAGGAGCAGCCTGGATTAACCCTCTCTAGGAGGAATCTATGTTTTCTTGGCAGTCCATGGTACATTCAATACTCTTCTCCAGCACCACAGATCAAAGGCGTCAATTCTCCTTCTATCTTCCCTAGTCATTGCCCAATTCTCTGATGCGTAACAAGTGATTGCAAAAACCATGGCCTGTATCAGGTGCACCTTAGTCTCCAGAGAGACACCGTTGCTCTTGAGTACTTTAGAGAGGTCCCTAACCACAGACTTTCCCATCGCAATACGTTTTTTGATTTCCCGGCTACTGGTGCCAAGAGTGTTGACCGCGGAGCCAAGCAAACTGAAGCTGTGAACAATCTCAGTCTCTTCACCACCCATCCTGATGCTACCGATTGGTCCAGTGGTGAGAATTTTTGTCTTCTTGACATTGAGCCTCAGTCCATATTGAAGGCTGCAGTATACCTGTGAAAAATAAGTCATTTGGACAAGACCGAGAGCCACATTTTCTCTCTGCTGGATCTCTAAACCTCCGAACAAAGCCTCCACTCTAGCTTGATGTTTGTTTAAAAATAGCCTCAAACTCAGCTGTGGAGTTGGTTGCACCTCAAAATGATCATCCAATGTGTTTATGAAGTTTTAACACATAAGGATGAGACTCTGTCTATTTTTCTACTATGGAGATGTTAGAGTAGAATTGTTAGGGAAGTAAGGCCTTGACGTTAGCAACACAACTTGTTGTATATCACCAGAATTCCCTTGTTAGCAACAACTGTAAGATAATTCAATTCTGAGTCAACCACCTGACCTCCTCAGAAAGTTGGTAGTACATTTTGCAGTGGGATATCTTTTAATAGGGATAGAAAGGCACAATTAGTCTCATTAGCTGAAAAACTGGATAAATTGCTTATACTGCACTGAAACAGATGAGGGACTGAATAATTTAAAAGCAATGTATGATAGGGTCTTATGGTTATCACAAGAGCCCACAATTAAGGTTGCATAGTGGAATGTACTTGGGGTGGTGGGAGGGGTGCGGGGAGATTGTGTACCAGGGAGGGAGTCTTTCTTTTACTTTTGAAAGAGAGGAGCGAACTGGGAGGCAGGGGGAGAAGGCTGGGCGGGTAGAGAAGTGCAGCAATGAATGAATGGAAATCCAAATTCTCTGTAAATGTTCATTAAAATTATTTAAATAAAAAGAAAAAAATAGCTGAGAGTGGTACTTTTCTGAGTCTATTCAGCTATAGTGGATATGAGGGACACTGTTAAAGGTAATAATTTACCTAACCGGATCTACCTGGCATGAGGATGCTGGCAATAGGTAGGATTCTATTAAAATCTCTCACAGATGGCACAGAGTAAAGCATGGAAGGAAGAGTCGTCATCTCTGCCAAGACAGATTCTTTTTTCTTTGTCCAAGGTGGTTTTTGAGGGGGCTCTTCTCATTATGAAACTTGGCTAGTTATAAAGTTGCTTTATTCTTGTAAGTAAAAATTTACTGTGTGTTGGACAGCTAATCCAAGAGTGAAACCTAGATTCTATCAGGTACTTTGAGGGGGGGGGAAATTAGACAGTACCTTATTTTAAAGGGTTACAGTATTGGAAACCTTCTTTCTGGTAGGTTTCCATGAGTTGGAATAAACCCTGCCACAAGGTATTTTGTTTCCTATTTTTGATTCAGGGTTTGACTGGAAAGCTTTGATATTGATGGGACAATCCATATTCCTTATTGGTTGTGGTTGTTGTTCACAACATAGTTAAAAAGCAAGACAGGAACTACCAGGAATGGAAAAAAAGAAGAGAGAGTGTAAAGTAGGGGGCAAACAGTTAAAGACTGAAGCCCAGGACCAAGTTTCTCGGTATCACCAAGAATCAGCAGAAGCAAATCACATGGAAAATTCTATGCAAATGAAGGTAGGCTCTTTCAACTGACAACCTTATGCTTGATTCAGGAGGGAGGGTTTAGCAAATACAATCCAAGAATTGTGAAAACACCTTAAGGTCTGCTTTGGTGCTTGACCCCTGTGACCTATCTCAGGATGAATTACAGCTTATTTTGTGTATCCCTTAAATCCTGTTAAAGTATTTGTTTTATCATTTAGATTAATATGTAGTTCCATATTTGGCTTCTGACAGAATGCCCAGTTTAAGGCCTCATGACTGTCAAGTTGTAAGCACCAGGCTGATTTGAGGAGTAGTCTTGGAGATATGGCATAGTCAAGAAGAATGGGGTTTTTTACTGTATGCTCATAAACATCAATTATCTTGTTTTGCCATTAAATAATTCGATAATATTTTTCCAATATAAAAATCATCTTGGTTAATTTTTAAAAAAATGTTTTTCTTTTAGAGGGAATATTATAATTTAGCTGTAAATATATTGATAGTTGGGGATAAAATTAAATATTATTTATAGCTTAGGTATTAGGTTTAATGTCAATGCATTTGGAAAAAATGACTCTCTAAAAGTCTTAACATTATAGGATTAGTTTCAGTCTACCCATTACCATAGTTGCATTTCCTTTTCTATGACAGTGGGGAACCTGGTTTTCACTACCTTCACTGTATTAATTCATGTCCTCAATTAATTAACATGAACATTCTTGCATTCACTGTCTTTTGATTTTAATAAAGGTGTTATATTTATAGGCATATATATAAGCCAAAAATGATTTATGATTAATAATAAGTTAACATTTAACATGTTGTTGTTCTTGTTATGTGCCATCGAGTCGTTTCCGACTCATAGCGACCCTATGCACAACAGCTCTAAACCCTGCTCTATCCTGCGCCA
>NW_006399948.1:2449144-2450469 GCF_000299155.1 Elephantulus edwardii
ATCCTTGATTACAGCAACTCTAGGTTTGAATCTGTTCTTCAGTTCCTTGAGCTTAAGAAATGCTGAGCGAGTTCGGCCCTTTTGATTTTCTGACTCTAGTTCCTCACACATTTGTTAACTCCTTCTGTGCAATTAACATTTAACATATTTTTCATATAAATAAACAATATATGTATGTTTAAAAGCAGGAGTGGCATCCACTTCCTAAACGACATGCCTGTGGAAACTCTATGAACTTTGAGAAAAAATAGTTATAGAAAGGATTCAGGTCTTTCATTCTCAGGGTTGCTATGAGTTGTGCTTGACTCAATAACAATCAACAACAACAGCAATATACACCTTTATTTTTATCAAAACAGAGATACAAGGAAGTTTAGGAAATTCATGTTAGCTAACTGAGGATATGCACTGGGAAATTACATAGTTAGAGATCTCTCCAAATTACTAAAAAGTAATGATGCCAGTTTGAGTACTAAGGTGTGTCTGATTCAGGCCATTGTCTTTCAGATCTCTTGCTATGCATCTGAGAGCTACACATGTATAAGGGTTACAGAATGAGTACTGATGCCTTTGAACAGTGGTGTTTGAGAAGAGCACTGAATATCCCACGAACAACAAAAAGAACACACATATGTAATGAAGATGATACAGCCAAAGTGCTCTTTTGTAGACAAACTTTTGTAGACAAAGTTTTGAGGCTTGTTTTCTCATACTTTTGGCATTTTGCTAGGAGGACTATTCCTTGGAGAGGCTCATGATGCTGGGAAGGGAAAAGAGGGTCGGTGAAGGAAAGGAAGAGTCTCAAGCAGGTGGATTGACACTTCAATGGGCTTTTGTGTGTCAGAAAGGGTGTGGTTGGCACAGGAAAGAACATGGCTCAGGTAATTTTGTTCATAGGGCTGTTATGAGCAGTACTCAACTCGGCAGGTCCTAACAAAAACTATCTATCTATATATGTTCAGGTTAGATAACTAAAGATATGAATAAATAGATAAAAGCAGAAGGAAGAATTCAAGACACAAAAGATTTGAACAGAATATTTTAAAAAGCAGCAAAGAAAGACAAAGTAAAATATTACAATGAAATGTGCAAGGAGAAGGAGTCAGAATTCACTCAGCATTTTTTAAGCTCAAGGAACTGGAGAACAAATTCAAACCTCGAATTGCTATAATTAAGGACGCTTTAGGCAGAATATTAAATGATCCAGGAAGTATTAAAAGATGATGGAAAGTATACAGAGTCACTGTATAGAAAGGAAATGGCAAACACAGAAGAAACAACATTTGAGCAAGAGCCTATGCTGATGAAGGAAGAAGTTCAAGCTG
>NW_006399948.1:2451797-2459586 GCF_000299155.1 Elephantulus edwardii
GGGAAGACCCTCTATGAGGTGGATTGATTCAGTGACTGTGGTAATTGGGATGGGTGTGTCAGAGGCAATGTGATTGGCACAGGTTAGAGCAATGTTTAGGGCTGTTGTACATAGAGTCGCTATGAGTCCCAAGTGACTCGACAGCACATAACAACAACATCATATGATAAAGAGCCAATGGTAGTGAAGGAGGATATTGAAGCTGCATTGAAGGTATTGACAAAAAATTGGGCCCCAGGAATCACTGACATACCAATTTTCTTGTTTCATTTAATGCATGCAGCCGCCTTGGATGTGCTCTCCAGGAAATTTGGAGGGCTACTATTTGTCCAATAGATTGGAAGATCTCCATATTTGTTCCCATTACCACAAATGGTAATCCAACTGAATGTGGTAATTATTGAACGACATTGTTAATGTCAAATGTAAGCAAAATACTGATTTAAAAAAATGGCTAGAACAGTATATAAATAGGGAACTTTCTGAAATTCATGAAAGATTTAGAAGAGGCTGTGGCACCAGAGATATTATTGCTGAGATCAGATGGATCCTTGCTGAAAGTCAAGAATATCTATAGAATGCTTATTTGTGATTTATTGATTATGTAAAAGCATTTGACTGTGTGGATCATAGTAAACTGTGGCTGACATCGAGAAGAACGGGAGTCCCAATATGGTTAATCGTGACATGTGGAACCTATATCTGGACCAGAAGGCTCTTTTAGAACCAGAGTAGGGGAACACACTATTGTTTAAAACTGAGAAGAGAGGGCCTCAGGGTTTAATCTGTATACTAAGCTATTGGTCTAGTCATGAAAATTTTTAATTTCTTTATGCTATGGTACAATACATACTGAAGGTTGTATAGTTTTATCTTCTTTACTAAAAACTTCAAGTTTTTTCATTTATAGGAAGCAAAGTGATGTCACCTGCATGGCATAGATGGCTGATCTGTTGTTATTGCTAGGCGTTATCAAGTCAGATATGACCCATAGACCCTATAAGTAACAGATCTGAACATTGCTCTATCCTGTACCACCCTCTTCCTATCCGATACACTTGAATCCATTAATACAGTCATTGTGTCAATCCACCTTGTTAAGTACCTTCCCCTCTATTGCTTTCCCTCTCATTTCCAAGCATAATGTCTTTCCCCAAAGATGTTTTTGTTATTGTTATGTGCCGTTGAATTGCTTGGGGCTCATAATGACCCTACGTACAAAAGCCCTGAAAACAGTTCTATACTGTGCCAACTGTACTGTCTCCAACACACCTCTCCTCATTACCGAGTCACTATATCAATCCATCTAATTGATAATCTCCCTCTCCTTCTCTGTCCCTTCACCCTTTCATGCATGCTGTCCCTCTCCAAGCACCAGTCCCTCCTTGCAACATGCCCAAAGTATGTCAGACAAAGCCTCAGAACCCTTTCCTCCAAGGAGCAGGCTGGCTTTGCCCTCTCTAGGGTGAACTTGTTTTTTCTGGCAATCCATTGTATATTCAGAACTCTTCTCCAGCACCACAGCTCAAAGGCATCAATTCTCTTTCTATAATCCCTAGTAATTTCCTAGCTCTCTGATGAATAGCAAGCAATTGTGAAGTCTATAGTTTGAATCAGGCACACATTAGTCTCCAGACTGTTGTCATTTTCCTTCAGTATTCTGAAGAGATCCCTAACAGCAACTTTCCCAATGCAGTTCGTCTCTTGATTTCCTGGCTGCTGGTCCCCAGACTATAGATGGTGGAGCCAAGTAAACTAAAGCTGTTTACAATCTCAATCTTTGCACCATCCATCATGATGCTGCCAATAAGCCCAGTGGTAAGAATATTTGTTTTCTTGACGTTGAGCTTCAATCCATATCGAAGGCTGCCGGCCTTGACCTTCTGCAGCAAGCGCTTCAGGTCCTCCTCAGTTTTAGCAAGCTGAGTTGTGTCATTTGCTTAATACAAGTTGTTGATGTATCTTCCTCCAATCTTGATGCCACATTCCTCATACAGGCCAGCTTCCTGGATGATCTGTTCTGCATACAGGTTGAAAAAGTATGGAGAAAGAATATATCACTGGTGCACACCCTTCCCAATTTTGAACTATGCAGTGTTTCCTTGCTCTGTTCTGATGATTGCCTCCTGAGCCAAGTTTAGGTTTCGCATAAGCACAATCAAATGTTCTGGGATTCTTATTCTTCTCAGAGTTAGCAACAGTTTTTTTGTGATCCGTGCAATCAAATGCTTTTGCATATTCAATGAAACACAGATAGACATTCCTTTCGGTACTACTTTCAGCCGAGATCCATCTAATTTTAGCTATAATATACTTAGTACCATGGCCTCTTCTAAACCCAGCTTGTCCATCTGGCAGTTCTCTGTTGATGTGTTGCTCCAGTTGTTTTTGGATAATTAGTGTCTCCTAAAACTATATTCAAACTATGTGAGGCAACGTTTTATCACCCTTGTTTCTAAGGCACACTTTTGTTTCACTTTCTTCAAAACATATTTGTTTGTTTTCTATGCAATCTATGGAATATTCAGTACACTTCTCCAACACTACAACCAAAGGTAACAATTCTTCTAATGCCATTCTTATTAATTGTCCAACTTTCACATGTATAGGAAGTAATTGAAAATACAGTGGGCTCAATAAGATGCATCTTAGCCTTCAAACTGATATTGTCAGTTTTTAGTATTTTGTACAAGTTCTTGACAGTAGATTTTCCCAATGAAACACATTTTACGATTTCTTGACTTACAAGCCCAAAGTGTGTTGAATTCTGGAGTCAAGTAAGATGAAATAATTGGCAGCTTTATTGTTGGTGGTTCTAACATTCTGTAGAGTTGGAACTGACTCATAACTGACCCTCCAGCAGGTTTTCAGAGGCAGTTGATCTCATGGAAGGGGATTTCTGATATTTATCCCATGGAACAACTCTTAGAATTGAACCATATGCTTTAGGTTGGCAGTGCAACACTTTACCGCTCTTCTAATCCTGTTGGTATACTCTTTTTCATGTATGAAGTTTTATAGATTATTTACTCAGCACAAATAAATAGAAGAACTAGCCCTGCTAATTATTCTGGGACTATCCTATAATAAATAGAATAACATGTATCTTTGACTAATCATGTAATCCACTCATGTGTTATGAACCTCTACTTGGAAATTATCAATTCTAGGTACTCCTCCATTAACTTGCCTTAGAGTTCTGCTGGCATAGTCCAGAAGGAGTTTTACTGCTAACCAAATGTGACAATACCTATCTGATGTGTAGAATCCAGCAGGGGGGAAAAGGGTACACTTTGTTTTACTAATGCATGTTGTGCTGTTGTTGTTAAGTGTCATTGAGTGGTAGGCTACTCATAGTGAACCTGTGAATGAAAGTCCTGGACACCTGTATAACTTTCGTCCTTTCTCCAGGTTCATAGAGTTTCTAGAGGCAAGCTAATACAGAAGTGGATGCCACTCCTGCTTCTAAACTTGTTTTAATTGGGGAGCTCCACCAAACACTGTCCACCACAGGTAACCATTATTGCATATGACTTATCAGTGTTCGGCTTCATAGCAACCTTGAGTTACCTCTGTACAGCAAGTGGACATACCAGGGTGACACGACCTAGAAGACTGTTTCACCAAAAACAATTAAAGGCAGATTTTAAGCCAGCCCCTGGAGCATGGTCAGGTATGAATCTGTTCCAATTTAACAGGAACTTGAGGGGAGGGAGGAAAACACAGAAATTTTGCAATCTCTGCTTTCTGATTCAACAGTACAAGACTATTATCTTGTTTAGTGGTTCAAAGAAGAGGCCATTTTCTCTATGTGACATTAGATAAATCCTTGTCTGGCCTTTTTAATCCTTAACAAAATTAATTTGCTTTTATTTAATGCAGATTCCATGATGATGCTCTATGACACTCTAAACAGTTTTTAGATGCAATTATAGATTATATAGATTATTTTAAGGAAATGCTAGTTATCTATTTCAAAAAGTTTAGTCAGTGGTTTACATGATTATGATTCTGTTATGTATGGTGTTGCCATCAATCAAGGGCTGATTCATAGCAACAATAAACATGCTAAAAATCTCAAGTAAAAATACAAATAAAACTTTTCAACCAAGAGAGTGAATTTTTTTTAAAGAAGGCTTTGATATCTTTCCCAAGATTGCACTTAAAGTGAGAGTGGATTAAAGTTTAACCAATGATATTATGATTATGGTAGAATGCCTGTTTGATAGTCATTTTAAGTTGTTTGATTTCTAGAAATAAATGTACAGATTTTTCTCTTTTAGTTAAAAGTATATTAATCTATCACTTTCTACTCTGGAATAATAAAAAACCTGGCTAATATAATAAATATCATACATAAAAAGATTATAGTCACAAATAGTAATTATAATTTAGCTATGACAACAATTATCAGGCAGGTATTTGAAAAAAATGTTCTATTGCTGGTTTGTTCCCCCCAACGGGGTGAGTTCTTTCTATAGTTGCATATTTTTATTAGATTGATACTGTCATGTCATCAATTACTTAAATGAACTCCTAATTGAGGCTTAAAAATAGTTTTATTAGATAGCGTATAGTGTTAAGCATCATAAAATGCCAGTGTTAATTTTTAAGATGAGTCTGTACATGTATCATATCATAATGAACACATCTTTAGATGGTATAACTGCAAGCCTCCATTTCCATAATCATGAAAGAGTAAAGAACAAATTAAAAACAAAACATAGAAATAGATGTAAGGTATATTATATAGTTGATAAATCTTGACCACCAATCTTATCAATGTTGTACATAGGGTCTCTATGAGTCGCAGGCGACTCGACGGCACATAACAACAACCACATATTATATAGTAATTATGGTTTATAAAAGGAATTGATGCCTTTGAGTTGCGGTGCTGTAAAAAAGTCTTAAAAACCACTATGAACTGACAAGAAAACAAATAGGTCTGCCTTGGAGAGGGTGAAACCAAGTTTCTCCTTCGGAACTAGGATTTTGAAGTTCCACCTGACATCCTTTGAACATGCGGCCAGATGGGGATGATCCTCAGAGAAGGACATCATGCTCAGAAAGGTGGAGGGTCAGTTTAGGAAAGAAAAAGCCCAGATGAAATGAGTAGATACAGTAACTAAGGCAGTGAGCTTAGGTGTATTGGAGTCTGTGAGAATGGCTCAGGACAGAGCTGGCTTCAGAGCTATTGTACTTAGGGTCACTGTGAGTTGCGGGTGACTTGACAGCACATAACAACAACAGCAATTTCAACTTACAGACTTCTTATTGACCTTAAAACAGAGTAGAACTGTTCTATATGGTTTTCAAGGTTGTAATGTTTATGGTAGTAGATTATCACATTTTTTTTCAAAAGAGAGGACAGTTTAATTAAAGCACTGGGTTTCAAGGTACCAGGTGAGTACTTCACCACTGCATCACCAGGGCTTATCAATTGCAATATATGTATGAAATATACAAAAGATTTTAAATGAGTCTTTAGATTAACACAAATATTTTAATGGATAATTTCTTCTCAGTATGCTAAAACAAGACAAAAGATGACTTTTAGTATAATTCTTAATTCCTTGAAAAATAAATAGAATATGAAATTGTGATTATTTTTCAGATGTTAATGGAATTTTTGTCTTCAAAAAAATTTAATGCCATGAAAATGGTATTATTATGAAATATTAAACAATTTTCTTAGACTAAAATAATTAACTCTAACATTGATCACCTCTAATTAAGAGATGATATTTTTTCCATATTTCGTTTACAATTTTTAAGGAAAGCCCACATAGAATTATTTAAACCACCATTGTATTCACAAAGAAATATTCACCTTCTTATCTATCTATGAAGAGGAAACCACAATTTATAGAATGATACATATTCAGCACTGGTAACCCAAAGGCTACAACTCTGTGGTGGTTCAAGTTCATCAATGACTCTGAGAGCAAAAGGTGTACAATCTCCTGGAGTAATTTACATCTTCAGAAAGCTGAGCATTAATTGAGGCCATTCTGACTCAATGTAAATGAGTTTTAACTCTGTATTACATGCCACATTATTCAGAAACTTCTTTTTCATGACATATAACATGTTTCAGAGTTAGGCAATGTGTTCTTGCAGTTTATTCACATGACATAAAGTATAGTTTATCATTAAAATTATATAGTATCTTTTGTCACTTTTTTACATTGCTTCTACATCTTCATCATATGGAGAAAAGGTCTTAGCTTTAACCTAAATAAGATATCTTCTGTGGTGGAAATAATTGTTAGAATATTTAAGATGCCTTTAGTTCAGGACTTCCAGGATTTAGAATTTGTGATGACAAATAGGATTTGACCTGACAAAACAAAACAAAACAAAACAAACAAAAATACCCAGCAAACTCCTAGGAAGTCAACATAATTTAGATTCAGAAGACAAGATTTATCCTACTGTATAAGACTGATTTACAAAATCCAGGAAAATTCAGGTTTAGAAAGCATGCTGGTCAAACATTAGAGGATGACTGCCCTTTCTTAGACAGAACGGCTCCATACTAGGAATCTTGCCAGGCTTGCTTATGTATTTCTCTCTTACTACAATCCTGATTTAAATTATTTTAATATAATAAAAATTTAGCCATATGTATAATAGCATTCATGAGTCAGTTCTTTGAATTCAGAAATATAAGAAGAGTGACCTCTTAAACTTTGAAGACTTATCAAACTCTAGGTGGCTAGAGATGGAGACAGTATGATGGTTGGACAACTGGTATTATAAATTGTGAATTTAGAAATTAGGATATGATCAATTTTTGCCTTCTTGGAACCAGTTTTAACCTGATATTCATACACAAAGCTATAACTGCTCATCATTATATTATAAAACATTGTCTCTAATGATTTACATTGTGCACATCTCTTTACATATGCATTGAAAATATATCCCAAGATAAAAATATGTATTAAAATTCACATTATCTCCAAAGGAGCTCTGTATCCCCGTATAAGTAGTGGATGAGAAATAACCCTTACAAACACAGAATTATTGTCAGTTCCTTTTTATTTCTTTATTATCTCACGTTTGAATGGTTTTTATGTATCTTTCCCCCTACATCATTTTGATATTATATTTATTTCAACCAGAGCTTCGTTGCCAATTCCATTTAGGCTTCTATTGAATTATCACTATTGACTCCATCCTTTCAAAGAATGTGTTATACTTTGTCAAAGTACAGAGTGAAAGCCCAGCAGTTTGCAACATTTGATTGCCTTTTTTAGCTTCATTCTTCCCTACCAAGTGGTCAATTCTTCAACATAGTAGGAATGTTTCTTTGTTCACTCCTTCAAGCTTTGCCATGATTTTTGATATGGAAAATGATCTGTGAGTAAAACTGAAAGTCTACTGATTCAGAGTACAGTGCTTAAAAGATTTTGCATGTTTTGGTTTACTCTCCTACTCCATGAGAATGATATGCTCTTCTAAAGAAAGTGAGAGATACTTGGATTAAAGCCATTTCAACTGGCCCATGAAGATACAAAGACTTTGTATTTGTCAATTACCAAAATAAAAATAAATGTTTTAGCCCAATGCCAAAAAGCTACTCCTTGAGAATAAAAATAAATAATAGTTTTCAAGAAGAATAGATGCCTTTGAATTTTGTTGATAAAAAATTTTGAATATATCATGAACTACCAAAAGAACATTAGATATTGTTAAGGAAGAAATGGAACGCATAAATATTGACATACTAGGCATTGGTGAGATGAGATGGACTGGCATGGGGCATTTTGAGTCGGATGAC
>NW_006399948.1:2462101-2476050 GCF_000299155.1 Elephantulus edwardii
GGGAGTGTCAGAGACAGTGCGATTGGCACAGGACAGAGCGGAGTTTAGGGCTGTTGTACATAGGGTTGCTATGATTCGCAGGCGACTCGACGGCACATAACAACAACAACAACAACCAAAAGAACAGACAAATTTTGTTGGAAGTGGAACCAAAGTTCTCTTTAGAGCAACAGTGATGAGACTTGGTCTTCCATTCTGTGGGAATATTTCCAAAGACGCCAATCCTTGGGGTGCGATCATGCTTGAAAAAGTGTAAGCATATACAAGGAGAGTAAGATCCTCTACAAGTTGGATGAACACAAAGACTGCAATGAAGGTTTTAAGCGACGGGGAAATGATAAGGATGGTGTAGAACCAGGCAAACTTGTGATCTGTTTTACATAGAATCATTGTCTATCTCTTGACATAACAATTGTCTACAAGAGTTCAGGTTGTCTACTAAAAATTAATAACAAAAATATACAAGCTCTATGGTGCCTAGTGGCAAGAAGCTTCACTGCAGCCCCAAAAGCACATGGTCCTAGGCCACCAAATGCTCTGTGGGAGGATGGCCAATCTCCTGCCTTGTGACTAATTGCCTCTGAAAATCCACTGGAGAGTCAGCTATGGGTCAGTTTCGACTCTTTGATACATAAGAACAACAACAACGTAACACCGAAGAATCTCTAATCTCTTTTAGACATTGGACAGATGTGGTTAAGAAGTTTAAATATTAAATTCCTCTAAATCTTCCCTATTCATAAAGTAGATTACCTGTGGCTGTGGGACATTTGTGTATGAAACTCTTCTTCTAACAGTATCTGGGTAAGTTAATTTATAAGCTTGCAAGTTTATCTCTGCCTATAATCATCTGTTATTGGATCAAGTCAACATAAAATGTTCATGTTCAAATACTGCTTTTGAGTGGAAAGAGTGTTTGCTCTTAAATAGCCAACACCCTGAGAGAATTGGAAAAGCAACACCAACGTGTATTATCACAAAACTGAAAAATAAAAATGTCCAAGATTAAACAGAAGGCATCTAGACAAAGAAAAAATAAATATAAGTTAAATTCCCTCACATGAAAGAGAAAAGGAATTTAACGTGTTGGCATGCACACCTGAGTATGGTGGTAATTCTAGGATGGCTATTTAAAGATTAGACTCAAATATAGCTTAGGTCAATTAAGTAGAAACAAGATAATAGTATGGAAATATTAAGATTTATCTATTTTAGTTATGCTAACCCATCACTCCAATGTCCAAGTTCAAGAGAATTCAAGAGATTTTCAAAGGACATTCAAAGTATTATCAAAAGACAGTAGATGAAAAGCCACTAATGTCTTTGAAGAACTCTGTTTTGATTGCTGTCTATAGATTCAAAATAATTTTGTTGGGTACTGCAATAAATTTAGATTTTCTACCATGAATTACAACAATGATCTCCAAGGATAGAGAAATCTTGGATGTTCTTGATTCTCATATTCAAAGTGAACAAATATTCTTACATTACAAATAAACAAAATTCAAAGTGAACAAATATTCTTACATTACAAATAAACAAAATGTTGATTTGTGGTTTGAATCCTTGGAATCTAAGTCAGTGGCTAGTGGATATTGTTAAGTGGCATCGGGCTCACTATGACTCATATATTAAACAATCACTCTAAACCTTGTCCTGAAATTTGTTGTTTCCTAAAAATGAATAAAGATAGTGAGAATTTTCTTGATATATGTTGGATGAAATGTATAAGTCCGAGGAACAGACTTACTACACACACACACACACACACACATACTCACACTCTCATTATTTCACAGGTTCAGTATCTCGGTATCTAAATTGAGTAAATCTGAGTGTATTTGAGGAAGAATTCTGAAATACAGGCACAAGTGTATCATATAGTTCCCTCAACTTTAAAAACAAACAAAAAAACTGAAAACAAAAACAACCACCTTGAGTTTTTTACAGAAGAGCTAGTCACTGAGGAAAAAAAAAATCTATAAAGTATTTCGATTGGCTTTTAATGTACAGCTGTTTTTGAATGCAATTGTCAGGGAGCTCTGGTGGACTAGTGTCAAGAAGCTGCACTGTAATCTCAGAGGTGTGTGGTTTGAATCCACCAGATGCTTTGCCAGAGAAGGAGGACAATATCCTCCTGTACCAGTCAGATCTGATTTGACAGTACATGGACAAAAAGAATATAAAAAAAAATGCAACTGTCCTGCCAGAGTATAAGATTATCTAGACCAGAATAAATAGAACTTTTTCCCCCCATATATTGTTTTGTATTGTTTTGCTTTGACCTGCCTCAGTTCCTGAATATAGAATGTGGTAAATATAGTCATTAAGAGATTTAGTTAAAATAAGTTGAAAGGAGGGCTGATAAAAGCCCAATAGAAGACTGGAACTGCTGTTCCTGACCTATTAAGGGTTTTTACTCTATCTCCGTGAGGATTGGCTGGAGGGTCATTCTGGAATTCACAAGGTTACTAGTTGCTCTGGAATACATGCAAAAGGACTTGGCTACAATCCCTGAAAGCAGGCAAACAATAAAAGCAATGGATGAGACTAAAAGCAGTCTCATACTTCTTGCAGCATGCACCAACATGAAAGGGACATGGGACAGAGGTTCAATCCTTGCCCCCAAGAGAAACTTGGTTTTACTCTCTCCAAGACCGACTTATTTGTTTTCTTGGTTGTCCTCTTCTCCAGTACCACAACACAAAGGCATCAATGCTTCTTCTGTCATCCTTAGTCATTGTCCAGCTTTCTGATGCATAGCAAGTAACTGTGAAGTCTTCAGCACAAGTCTACTACTTAAAGTAGACTTAAATAGTGCATACTTAAAGTAGACTTAAAGTAGTACCATATCTGTTATATGGTACCTGCGGTTGAGCCCTCCATTTAGCAGGTACAAAAGAGGAAGGATAGTTGCAAGCAGACACTAGTTATTGAATCATGGAATGTAAGAAGCATGAATGTATTTAAATTATTTTCTAAAGTTCTTGATAAGGTTGTTGAGAGTGCAGTACCTTGTTCATGAATACAAAGATGTTTTCTTGAAAACTGTTCAAGCCTACCTATGCTTTATTTCGTATTGCCTATGCTTTGTTCCATATGTTTAAACATTTACCCATCCTATGAGATCATGTTTTAATGTAAACTTTGATTTTCTGCTAATAAAAGCAAGGGCTTTACAATCTCTCAGCATCATTTGCCTGAGAGAGCAATGACCCTCTGAAAATACACATTTCTTATCACTGGTCTTCTCTCGACTCCATGAACACATAAACAACCATTGGCAACAACCTTTCTCTTTTTTTGTCATAAAGTGATAATTTATACGTTGTTTTGATACTAGATGAAATGACAATCTTGTTTCAAATACCAACAGACCTATCCATGGTGAACTTATTTTACCAGAGCTTCCAGTCTAAGAAAAACTAAGGAGAAAATCCTAGTTATCCATTCCTAAACATTACCCAATGACAATTTCATGGACTACAATATAATATTCTCTGGTATGATTAATTTGAATATATTGTTAGAGAAAATACATAATTAGCATTAAGCCTTATATTTTGTGGAGTTGACTGCCATAAGGTCATGGAAACTTCCCAGGAGGTGGGTTTATATAGCCACAATAACAAGATCAAACAATTGTGAGTATGATATAGGATCATACTTTCGGTTCTTTGGATCTAGGTTCTTTTGAGTTAGAGTGAACTCAACAAGTGTTAACATGGCTTTTGTACTAATTAATAGTCCCCTGAAACATTTAGTATTGGAGAAGTGGTAATTAATTACATGGATATTTCTACTCAAGCCATTAGCGTAAATAGTACAAAATCTAGGTGGGCTAGAAAAAGTTATTGGAAAATGAATTAAGCTGTGCTAATCTCAACAGCAATTCTAGGCATTACAATTTTATTTAACAAAAAAGATAATTCTAATTTTGGTTTACTTTTAATAAATTGGCTTTTAAAAAGTTATTTTAAATTGACTAAGTAAATAAAGATACATAGGTTCTTATCAAATTTGTTCAATATTCTTTAATAGCCCATTAAAAATTCTACCTTGCGAAACAGCTCCAGACACAAGCGCTACAACAGGAAGCATCTTCCTGAGGGCGTGAAGCTGTGGTGGCATTAGCCCCAAGATAGAATGAACCAGTGGCAACAGGACAGATTAGCATCACAGAAGAATCTATAGGCCTAAGACACCATATCTAACATTTGCTGGGGGAAAAGGTAGGGGGAGTAATGACTAGGTAAGTTAGAATTTGGAAAGCGAGGGGTGGAAATGGATGCTGGCAGAACACAGAAAAGGCAGAATAAAATCACAGGGGCCAAAGTTGTGATGGGGTAGGGAATGAACACTTAATTGGTTATTTTGCAAGGGGAAGTGTATTTTATCTGCTCTTCTGGTAAAATGCTTGTCTGGTATATATTGCTTTAAGTTGAACATCTAAATTAAGACAGACTACGGAGAAGGATTGGTCATTCATTTCCAAAATGACAAGTCTTAAAACACCCTATGCACAATGTTGTTGTTGTTACACGCTGTCACATTGCCTGGAACTCATGTCAACCCTACTATTACAGCTCTGAAACCTAATCTGTTCTGAGCCAGTCTCAAAGACTCTGACACACCTATCCCTATTGTCCAAGTACTGTATAAATCCATGTCATCTAGGGTTTTCCTCTTCTGCACTGTTCCTCCACCATTGCAAGCAAGTTGCCTTTCTCCAAGGATCGGTCTTTCCTGGCCATATGCCCAAAGTATGTGAGACAGAGGTTCAATCCTCACCCCCAAGGAGAAACTTGGTTTTACTCACTCCAAGACCGACTTATTTGTTTTCTTGGTTGTCTTCTTCTCCAGTACCACAACACAAAGGCATCAATGCTTCTTCTGTCATCCTTAGTCATTGTCCAGTTTTCTGATGCATAGCAAGTAATTGTGAAGTCTTCAGCACAAGTCTACTACTTAAAGTAGACTTAAATAGTGCATACTTAACGTAGACTTAAAGTAGTACCATATCTGTTATATGGTACCTGTGGTTGAGCCCTCCATTTGGCCAGTACAAAAGAGGAAGGATAGTTGCAAGCAGACACTAGTTATTGAAACATGGAATGTAAGAAGCATGAATGTATTTAAATTGGATATTGTTAAGGGAGAAATAAAACACATAAATATTAGTATACTAGACATTGGCAAAATGAAATTGATTGGCATGGGAAATTTTGAATCAGACTATCATATGATCTTGTTGTTATGTGTCGTCGAGTCATTTGCGACTCATAGTGACCCTATGTACAACAGTCCTAAACCCTGCTCTGTCCTGTGCCAATTGCACTGCCTCTGACACACCCATCCTGATTACCCCAGTCACTGAAACAATCCATCTCATAGAGGGTCTTCCCCTCTTGCGCCGTCCTTCCACCCTCCCAAGGATGATGTCCCTCTCCAAGGACCTGTCCCTCCTTGCAACATGCCCAAAGTATGTCAGACGAAGCCCCAGAATCCTTGCCTCCAAGTAGTAGCTTGGTTTAATCTACTAGGCAGAAAATGAAAAGATGAGGGAAAATGTGGTGGCATTCACAATTAAAAAGACCATACTCAGATCCTTCTTGAAACATAATGTTATGAGTCATAGGATACTATCCATTTGCATAAAAGGAATATCTGCCAAAACTACCATCATTCAAATAGATACACCAACAACCTGAGATGAAAAAGAGGAAACAGAAGATTTCTACCCACTTTTATAGTCAGAAATCAGTCAAACATGCAATCAGAATATATTAATAATAATGATTGACTGGAATGTGTAAGTTGGGAATGAAGAAGATCAGTGGTCAGAAAACATGATCTTGGTGACAGAAATGAGGCTGGAGAGAAAATGATAGAATATATATACTCATTTATTTAAAGGGAACACAAACAGTGATTATATATGTGGACTTCATCTGATGGTCTGCACAGGAATAAGATTGACTACATATGTGGAAAGAATCATTGTAGAAGCTTAATGTTAACTGTGATACTAGGTTAGGTGCTGATTGTGGAACAGATCATCAACTACTCACATGCAAGTTCAAGTTGAAACTAAAGAAAATTAAATCAAATTTATAAGAACCAAAATTTCACCTTGAGTCTATCCCACCTAAAGGAAAAAAAAATCTCAGAAACAGGTTTGAGGCCTTGAACACTAGTGAGCAAAAGCTAGAGGATCTGTGGGAGGATATCAAGAATATTATTCACGAAGAATGCAAATATGAAGGAAGAAAAGATGAAGATGGTCATTCAAAAACACTTTGAATATTGCACTAGAATGCAGAGACGCCAAAGCAAAGGGAAGAAATCAAGAAATTATAGAGGTGAACAGATGATTTCATATGTCAGCTAAAGAAGACATACAAAGTATTATAATTAAATGTATAAAGAAAAAGCTAAAGTCAGAAAATCAAAAGAGTCAAAATCACTCAGCCTTTCTTAAGCTAGAGGAACTGAGCAAGAGAACACTACATGGTTTAAAATCAGAAAATAAGTGTGTCGGGGATACATCTTATCTCCATACCTTTTCAATCTGTATGCAGAACAGATTATTCAACAGATTGGACTTTATGAGGAGGTATGTGATATCAGGATTGGAGGAAGACTCATTAACAACTCCTGTCATGCTGATAACACATCATTTCTTGCTGAAATTTACGAGAGGGAATTGAAGCATTTGCTGCAGAGGGGTCAAGTATTATAGTTTGCAATATAGATTAAAGCTCAACATTTAGAAAATGAAGATTCTCACCTCTGGGGGAAATTGGCAGCATAATGATAGATGGAAAAGATATTGAGATTGCTAACAATTTCATCTTGCTAGGTTCCACAATCAATATTCTTGGCACAAGCAGTCAGAAAATTAAAAGATGAATTGCCCTGGGAAAATCTGCTGTCAGAGACCTCTTCAGTGTATTTAAAACCAAGATGTACTTCTTGGAATGAAGGTTTGCCTGGTCTATGCCATGGTCTTCACAGTTGCTTGCTATTCATTAGAGAGATTGACAATGACTAAGAATGATAGAAGAATTGATGCCTTTGAGTTGTGGTATTGGAGAGAATTCTTGGACATACTATGGACTGCCAAGAGAACAAACAGGTTTATTCTGGAGAGGATAAAACCAAGCTGTTCCTTGGAGGCAAGGATTTTGAGACTCTGTCTCACATACTTGGGAATGTATAGAAGGGACCCATCTTTGGAGAAAGGTATCATGTTTGGAAGGGAAGAGGGACAGTGATGGAAAGTAAGACCCTGTATGAGATAGATTTATCCAATAACTGTGGAAACAACGGTATGTCATAGACAGTGTTATTGGTCTTCAATAGAGTGAAGTTCAGAGCTACTGTGTATAGGGAAATATAAATCATAGCGGATTTGATGGCACATAACAACAACAACAACAAAATTTAGTTGTAACAGAGAAAATGGTAAAAAAAAAAGGCTAATGTTCCCTGAATAGTTAGAATATGAATATGTCTTGTAGATATAAAAATATTCTCAAATGCAATTAATTTTTATGGGACTGTGATGGCTATGGCTGTATACCATAGAGACAGAACTGACCCATAGCTGACCATCTGGTGGGTTTTCAGAGGCAGTTAATCTCATGGGAGAAGATTGCCCATTCTTTTCCGATGGAGCAGCTGGTGGCCTCTAACTGCATGCTTTTGGGATTGCAAAACAGCTTCTTGACACAAGAGCTCTCTGTTGTACTATGGTAGAAGTAACTAAAACTAAGAAAACCGAATAAAGACAGAGTAATACACATATTGATGTATAGGAACTAGAACTATATTGAAAGAAGTATAGCACATAACTAGGTAAAAGATGGTTTCAAACACTAGAGAAGTAAAATAAAGTAGGTAAATACCACATAATCCAACAGACTAATTCAACTACGTTCCAGTGCATTTGAAATTTTAGTATTCCAAAATTATCATAATGAAGGTGAAATGTTAAGACATTAAACAAGGAAAATTACTTTTATACAGCTCTGGCGACAGAGGGATGAGAAGTTACACTGCCAACTCAAAAGGCACACAGATGGAATCTACTAGCAACTCTTCAGCAGAAACATAAACGATCTCTTCCTCTGTGATTTATTGCCTCGGAAAATTCTCTGGAGGGTCAAATATGAGTTTGTCTCAATGATGCATGACAATGAGCAAAGCTTCTAGAATTCAAGATACAGAGAGTTACATATAAATAAATCTGGAAGGAACATAGATATAAGACATAAGTATCTTTTTTCATAGAAAGGATATATAAACATATACAAATCTTGAAAAAATGTTCAGTAGTATTTTTTATCATGAACTTGTTTTGTTATTTTTATGTCTCATTGAGTTGGAACTGATGCATGGCTGGCTTCCAGTGAGTTTTCAGAGGCAGTAAATAGTGCGGGAGGAGGCCCACATCAGATTGTTCCTAATAGAATAATATGACAATGTCAATGACAATATTTAGTCATTGCTATTGTGGTTATTATAACTTAATTTTCAAAATAAAACAAATAAATTACCTCAAAATTCATTAAATGTAATATTGTATACCCGGTGGTTCAAAAATTATATTTATACTATCTAGAGTAAGGGGTCGTGGTACTAGGGATATTGTAGCTGATGTTAGATGGATCTTAGATGAAAGCAGGGAATACCAGAGGAATGCCTATCTGTGTTTCATTGATTATGCAAAGGCGTTTGACTGCGTGGATCATAACAAACTGTGGCTGACTCTGAGAAGAATGGGAATCCCAGAATACTTGATTGCGCTGATGCAAAATCTATACTTGGAACAAGAGGCAGTCCTCAGAACAAAGCAAGGAAACACTGCATGGTTCAAAATTGCGAAGGGTGTACGCCAGGGATGAGAGGCTGGGCTCTATGAGGAGAAGTGTGGTGTCAGGACTGGTGGAAGATCTATTAACAATTTGCGTTATGCAGATGACACAACCCTGCTTGCTGAAGCTGAGGAGGACCTGATGCACTTGCTGCAGAGGGTCAAGGACTACAGCCTTCAGTACTGAGGCTCAATGTCAAGAAGACAAAGATTCTCACCACTGGACCAATTGGCAGCATCAAGATGGATGGCGAAGAGATTGAGATTGTTCACAGCTTCAGTTTGCTCAGCTCCATGGTCAACACTCTTGGCACCAGCAGCAAGTAAATTTAAAAAAAAAAAATGTATTGCCATAGGAAAGTCAGCTGTTAGGGACCTCTCTAAAGTACTCAAGAGCAACAGTGTGTCTCTGGAGACTCAAGTGCGTCTGATACAGGCCATGGTCTTTGCAATCATTTGTTATGCATCAGAGAATTGGACAATGACTAGGGAGGATAAAAGGAGAATTGATGCTTTTGAGCTGTGGTGCTGGAGAAGAGTGTTGAATGTACCATGGACTGACAAGAAAACAAACAGATTCATCCTGGAGAGTCAAACTGGGGCTTCGTCTGACATACTTTTGACATGTTGTAAGGAGGGACAGGTCCTTGGAGAGGGACATCATTCTTGGGAGTGTGGAGGGCTTGCACCAAGGGGAAGACCCTCTGTGAGGTGGACTGATTCAGTGACTGGGGTAATCAGGATGCGTGTGTCAGAGTCAGTGCAATTGGCACAGGATAGAGCAGGGGTTAGGGCTGTTGTACATAGGGTTGCTACGAGTCGCAAGCGACTCGACGGCACATAGCAACTACAACAGAGTAATATTGGTATTTGTGTATTAAGAGAAATTTCTTTAAATTTATATTAATAGCAGTACTGGTGACAAGACAAATGAGGCAAATTATTTACATATATTATATATATAGTACATATATATTGCTATTAAATTATTTTTATATATAAATTAATGAATGTTAACATATTTTTAAGATGTGCTATTTTAAAGTAATTAAAACTAAGTAATATATTTGAACTTTAAAAGCTAATATTGTAAAAGCATGTTTTACAAAAATAGTTTGGTTTCAGAAGATCATAAAAGGATATTATTTCACTTATATTAGTATGAAATTAAAGAGTGTTTTATTCAAGTATGCCTACAATAAGTACTATAAATTAAAATAATAGGTCATAAAATTTAGGTAATCAAATAAAATTGAACAGTAGACAAAATAAAAGATGTAGGTAATGTTTTACTTCTTTTATCTAATATGCATAGCTGTTTATATTATTATGATGTTACACATATAAAAAACTGGATTCAAAATAAAATACTCACAAACCTGTTCATAAGATCCAGACAGGTTCCATTATTTTTGCAAGGTGTAGAGGAACACTCATGAATTTCAAATTCACATACAGGTCCAGAAAATTTAGGTCTGCAACCACACCTTGTAAACAAAAAATATAATAACCTCATTAATAGTCATGTATAACATGGATATCTTAAATAATTGCACCATGGAAATATTTTTAATAATCACAAATACTATTCAACATGTCAATTGAAATTCTAAATTCAAGTATTTTATAGATCTCATTTTTGTTTCTCTACCTCAAATTGTTGACACCATCCTCACAGTCACCATGATTCTGGCAGGGTAGTGATTGGCATTCATTCTTATCAATTTCACAGTGTTCACCTTCAAATCCTATAAGAGAGATGAGATGGATATGGATGAGCAGTTCTCTCTATAGAGTGTGAAAGTCAGAATCAGTGGTAAAGAGTCTGAAGAATATGCTCCTAACAGAGGTTAAAAAACAAAAATCAAACAAAAACTAACAACAAAAGAGAGAGATAAACTATCTCATCTCTGGCTGTACATGCAAATCTATTTCAAATAATGCATGAATAAATTTCTGTTACTTCCTAGATTAATGAGTCTAAATGAAAGAATCAAAAGAGGAATAATAAACCAACTCCCCTGGGCAAGTTGTTGATGTTACTATTGTTTTAAGACATTTAAATATTTCAACAAGAAGTCTAGAAATAATCTGGCAGGCAAATGGATTAATGTGATGACCAATCTAAATAAAATTGAACTTCAATCATCTAATTTATTCAAGGCAGTTAGCAGATGAGGCAAATTATTTAATTGCTTTTCATATCCAAGTGCTTTAAAGAAAACAAATGATTTTGACTCCTGGCTACATAATCAGCCATCCATTTAAACAAATGTCAATTATATATATAAAAAATTAACCTGAAAGAAAATTATACTGACTGCTAAGAGAGACAGTCATAAACATTTTGGCCAATTAACAGAAAATTCATCAAGAAGTCATTTTCTAGATTAAATTAAATACTTCTGTGTTTATAAAAGCCACTTAAACAATTCATTTCACTGAGCTTTTTAATCTAAAATGTTGCTGTTATTAGGCGCCTTAGGGTCGGCTGTGACTCAGTGACACTGTGAATTACAAATTTGAACTTTAACCTCTCCTCCACCACCCTCAAACTACCAAGTACACACTCATTTGATTGCAGCCACAATATCAATCCTTCTCTTTGAGATTCTTTCTTTCTTTAACTGACCATCTACCTTTCCCAGCATAATATCTTTGCCCAAGCACTGGAAGCTCCTAATAATATACTCAAGGTATGTGAGATGAAGATTTGCTATCATTGCCTTTAGTAAGCACTGTGGTTGCATGTGCTCTAAAGATAGATTGATTTGTTCTTTTCACAATCTATGGTACATACATTCACTGTAAAAAGAAATAATTCTGCTTAATTTTCCTTCATATAGTCCTGTTTTCGTATAGTATCAAGTTGGAAATTACTCACAGCTGACTTTCCAGTGGTGGTTTGTTTTTTGTTTTTTAAATTTTATTGATATTTTAACAAAAGTTTACAGAAAACTTGGATTTCCATTCATTCATTGTTATTCATTTTCCTCCCTTCTCCTTCCCTCCCCCCACCATAGTTCATTCACTTTTCTCTTTAAAAAGATTATCTCATTGTTGCAGAATGTCCATTTTGCTATGCACCTCTTATTATTATTATTATTTGCATGACTGTTGTCATGCAAATAATACTGAATCATATATTTCTTTCAGACAATTCTTTCCCTCATTGATTTAAATGTAGTGTTTTCAGAGACAGTAACTCATATGGGAAGAAACTGCCCTTCTTTCTCGCACAAAGCGATTGGTGGATTTAAACTCCATGACTTTAGTCTGGTTATACCGTTGCTTACCACTAAGCTATCAGAGCTTCTTATAATAGTTCTAAAATAATTAGAAAATAGTGGAAATTAAGATTTACCTTCCTTTCTTTTTTAATGACATAAATACACACGAAGTAATTACAGTAGTATTAATTTAGTTGAAAACTAATAGATTTCCAATTGTACTGAAAAACTGGATTTATGTCCTTGGATTAGGACGTCATGCTTGGAAGGATGAAGAGACAGTGCAAGAGAGGAAGATCCTGGACGAAATGGATTGATGGATAAGATGGGGGTAGGTTTGTTAGAGACAATGAAATGACTTAAGATAGATAAGGGTTAAGAGCGGTTGTACATAGGGTCCTATGAGTAACAAGCAACTCAACAGCACATAACAACAACATCAACAACAATTGTTGGCATGAACATAAACTGGAATTACAACTGATAAATCTCTGGTGTAGAGAATACTGTAGGGATTTATGAACCACCCTGGATTCTATGCATAGTACCTATTGTTCTTACCTTACATATAGCTTATATTCCTTTATGTACCTGAAACTATTTCTTCCTGAACAAAATTTCAAGTTACTAGTAACACTGGCATGCACATGTCCTTTTAGATTTCCAGCTTTAGTAGCTTATACCCAAGAGATCATGTTCTCTGTATTTACTAATTTTTATTCCCACCAGAGAACACTGGATATGCTCACTTTATATTTTTATACCATACTTTACTACAAGGGAGCTCTGGTGGTCTATTGACAAGATGCTGCGCTTCAATCCCAAAGGCACAGAGTTCAAGACCACCAGCTTCTCTGCGGGAGTATAAACAATCTCCTTTCATACAATTAAATGCCTCTGAAAACCTGCCAGAGGGTCAGGCATGGGTGAGTTCCGACTCTGCGATACTACAACAACAAACCATATTACAAGTTCTTTCCATCTGTTGAGGTATCTACCAAGACATTGGATCAGGTACAAAAATCTTTTACCCATAAAGTAACTAGAAAATAGAGATTATACTCTTGAAAGGTAGTCATTCCAGCAGATTCTAGTTTGTTATTGTTAGGTGTTGTTGAACCTAATAAGATCCATGGTGACCAAAGGAATAACAGATCTGAAATCTACTCTTTCCAGTATCATCCTCACAATCTCTGGCATACTTGAGCCCGCTATTACAGTCACTGTGACATTCCATCTGATTTTGGGTCTTCCTTTCTTTGCTAACCCTCAACCTTTCCAAGAATGATGTGCCTCTCCAAGGAATAACAGAGAGTTGGACAGTAAATAGGGTTGATAGAAAGAGAATTGATGCCTCTGAGCTGTGGTGCTGGAGAAGAGTGTTGAATATACCATGGACTGCTAGAACAAACAGGTTTGTCCTGGAGAAGGTGAAGCTGGAATGTTCCTTGGAGTCAAGGATTCTGAAGCTTCGTCTGACATACTTTGGGCATGTTGCATGAAGGGTCCTTCGAGAGGGACATCATGTTTGGGAGAGTGGAGGGATGGCGCGGGAGAGTAAGACCCTCAAGATGGAGTGGAGTACTGGGAATGAGAGTGTTTGAGATGGCAAGGTGGGCACAGGATAGAGCAGGTTTTAGGGCTCTTGTACACAGGGTCACTATGAGTCGCAAGCGACTCAATGGTACATAACAGCAGCAACAACAACAACAACAACAAATTAACACCCAAATTATGTCAGATTGAAATTTGTCATATTTACCTCCAGGAAGAACCTGGCTGTACCTTTTGTGAGACATAACTATTTGTTCTTTTGGCTATTCATAGGATATTCAATACTT
>NW_006399948.1:2476790-2489038 GCF_000299155.1 Elephantulus edwardii
GAATCAATTCATGTCATTCAGGATCTTCCACTCTTCTGTTGTTTCCTCCATTGTTCCAAGCATGATGTTCATCTCCAAGGACTTGTCACTGTGATATGTCCAAAGTATGCTAGATGGAGCTTCAAAATTGTTGTCTCCAAACACACAGCCTGATTTACTCAAGGTCATATTTTGTTTCTTGTCGACCTGGTCTTCAGCCTCAATTTGAACTTTCAAGTGAGGAATTGATGGTCTATTCCATAGTTAGCACCAGCCTAATTTAGATTACTAATAATGAATTTATCCAATGATCCTTTTCTCAAATGTAGTCAATCTGATTCCTGTGAAGTCCAACCGGTGAAGTACATGAATATATTTGCCATGTGTGTGTCTTTGTGTGTGCATTTAAAGATATTTGCAAAAAATAAATCTTTGAATTTATGAAATTCAGTTATTCAATCTACAACTTCTTTTCTGTCGGTAAGTAATTTTCTCTGACTAATCCTTCTTTGCTTCCAACAATTGCATTCTAATAACAATTATGAATGCATTTTGATTTAATGTTTGATCAATTTTAGGCTGCAAAAGTAGGATAACAAAATTTCCTCTTTGTTGGCCTTAGTTGTTTGTGAGTAAATATCAATAACAGTGTTATTAGCAGATATTCCTTATATTCATCTGAATAGTAGCCTAGTATTCAGTGGTGAACTTCAGGATAGATCTTGAAATAAGCTCTTTGATGATGAATGTGAAATCATTCTTCTTCAGTTTTTCATAATCAGTATAATGGATCATATGATTATTTGATTCAAAGTGGCCGATATCAGTACATCACAGTTTATTAAAGTTTGCATTGCCAATCTTTTTGTGTTCCATTTCATTTTTGACAACTCTAATTTTCCTATACCATTTTTGTATTTCATTGATCAGGATGTTTTTATTCAACATACTAGAGAGGGACATCATGCTGGGTAGAGTAGAGGGACAGCGCAGGAGGGGAAGACCCTCTATGAGGTGGATTGATTCAGTGACTGGGGTAATTGGGATGGGTGTGTCAGAGGCAATAACATTGGCACAGGATAGAGCAGGGTTTAGGGCTGTTGTACATAGGGTCGCTATGAGTCACAAACGACTCGATGGTACATAACAACAACAACATCAGTAATAATGTATTGTTACTTTTACTTTTTTAGTGTTTATGTCATAAATAGCATTTTACTCAGTGGCATAAAATAGAGTTCACCTCCTGACTGCCATCCATCTGATTTCCAAGGCTGTAAAGAAATATTTAAGAAGATTACCTGTCTATCTCCCATAAAAGAGCTAATTGATTCAAACTTCATACCTTTTTGTTATTATCCCAATATTTTATTCACTAGCCTGCAAAGCTTCCTATGAATGATATAATACATTTATATTGTTTTATAATTTATGAAATCGATATTTTTTAAAAAAATACTTTATTGTAGGAAGATTTTATTTTATTTTTAGTTTATTATTTTGCAGCTAAGATGCATTTTGCCATTTCTACCTTTAGCATAGCTGGCTCTCTTGGGGAGTTAGGACATTCTAATAGTACAATGTTAGATTTTTTCCCCCCCTAAACACTGAAAGTGAACTGCCAGTGTGCCTTTCAGAGATTACTGGATATGATTAAATTGACAGCTCAGCATCTAGAAAATTCAGGAAGCTTGCTGAGTACCTATGTTCCCTGTGATGTTTCCTTATAAATTATGTTTGACATTTCTGAGACATAGCTTGGTTACCAATTAACAACACATTTAGATGGGGTAAGGATGTGTGATTGCAGAAATATAGTAGACATGGGTGAAAAAAAGTGGATATGGATTTCATTTTAAATCATTTGAAGTTGTTACTGCTGTGGCAGAACTGTATATGTTATAGTATTTAGTGTTGTTGTTGTTAATTTTAAGTGCCATCAAGTTATAGAGGACTCATAGTGACCCTATGAACAAAAGACCTGAACACTTATATAACTTTCGTCTTTTCTCTATGTTCATAGATTTTCCAGAGGCAAGCCATTTAGGAAGTGGATGCTACTCCTGCTTCTAAGCTTGTTATAATCGGGGAGCTCCACCACTGTACACTATGGGTAACCATTATCGCATTTGAAACATCAATGTCACTGTGTTTAGCATCACAGCAACCATAAGCAAGTGGACAGACTTAGAAGAACGTTTTACAAAAAACAATTAAAACCATGATTGAGGGATACAGATTAAAATCACCCACATTTGGCTTGGTATAGCATCACTTTCTGTTCACTAGGCCAACTGAGCTCACTTTATGTAGTGTTTAGTGTAGAATCACAATTTGGGTGTAGATATATACAAGTAAACATGTGTGCTGATGTGTGAGAAAAGTCATAAAAGTGCCATCAAATTGGATATTTATAGCTAAACCTCCAATTGGTTTTCATAGGCAGTAAATATCCCAGGAAGAAACTGTCCATCCCTATCCCTTGTAGCAGCTGGTGTATTTGAATCACTTGACTTTTGGCTGGCAATACAGCTCCTTACCACTAGGTCAACAGAACTACTATATATAAGTATGATGCTTCTATTTTTTTCATATATAAGGTAGTTTTGAATTGGAATTGACTTGATGGCACGGAACAGAACTATGCCAAAGAGTTTGTTTATCTTTATATCTGTTTTCTCACTAGTCAGTTTGAATCATTGACCTATGGGTTCACAGAACAACATTTCATCCACTATCATCAATGCGCCTGTAATCCAAACAACAAACAAATCACCCTTTTCTGTCTTTTAATACAATAGCCTACAAGGTATATTTCACATTTTAATCTTTGATAAAGTGTTAAGAGATTTTCCCTCTATTTTTATTTAATATCTCTGGATAAGTAATAATATTTGGAAATAATAAATTATCTTAAAATATTTGTCAGAGTAGTATTTTTGCTTGTAACCTGATATATAAGCCTAAATAGAGAAATAATCTTAGAACATTAAAAATTTTTCATTTGTAAATGGTATAATTTTGCATTTTCTTACTGTACACATACATGCCAACATAGCAACTATACTAAATGTTACACTCACACAACCTCACAGGCATTTTTGTCTCAAGTCATTTATATCTCTTAGCCCTCATGTAATTTATATATACCTACCATGCCTATAAATTGGACTCAGCATATGGAACTTCTCTTGTGTTATTATCTGTTTTTCTTAACTATATTTATTAATCATTACTTGTTTGATCACAAATGTCATAAAAATGCTTAAAGAATGAGGTTTTTTGATAGCAGCTCAATGTCAGTGCTTAACAGTGCTCAACAGTTAACTGAAATACACAATGAGAGGGTCAGCCATTAAAATCCAACATTTGCTCCACAAGAAAAAATGAGGCACTTGGTGTGTGTAAAGGTGAAGAAGATCAATGAATAAGTGATACTCCATTTTATCATGTGTCTGTGTGTGTGGAAATTATCTCAGCAGCACAAGGTTTTGGGTTTGGGTAAGTGGAAGAGATAGTTTGCAGAAAACACTGTAAGAACTGAATATATAAAATACTGCAAAAATGAGTTTTTCTTTCATCAATACTTCTTTTGTACTACAAAGAGAATTGCAAAGAAAACATAGTTGGTTGTATCTACTAAAAAAAAAAATAATCTGGGTCTCCAAAATCCTCTTTCTTTCAGCATCAAACTCCAGGAAAAGGCTCTAACTAGCAA
This sequence comes from Elephantulus edwardii, assembly GCF_000299155.1. Taxonomy (NCBI): domain Eukaryota; kingdom Metazoa; phylum Chordata; class Mammalia; order Macroscelidea; family Macroscelididae; genus Elephantulus; species Elephantulus edwardii. The sequence goes on from NW_006399948.1 coordinate 2,480,488, forward strand.
TATTTCAATTACATGTCCAGGTCTTGGGCTAGGAGTTGTTGTCAGAAAGGTGAGATTTGTGATGTGTTTTATCTTGGGATCACCATAAAAAAAAGAACTTGAAATAGTGATTTGTATTCAAGTAGTTTATTGGAGAAGGGATCCAAGAATTATTGCAAGGATGTAGGGAAATAAAACAGGGATGGGAATAAAGCATGGTTTAATAAGCAAGTTATTGCTGTGGGCAACTGAAGTCTGACCCGTAAGGAACACACTGCAAGATCATGGGGAAAATAACTCAAAGATGCTCCAATAAAGAAGAAATTTGGGTTATACAGCCACAACTTCTTTTTCCTGGTGCATAATTTTAACATAAACATGAGCATTCTTATTAATTGTTAACTTGTCTCTTGAACTTAAATTTCTTGAGAAATGTCTTTGTCATGTTTAATTTCTACAGAATCTACATTAAGACTTCACACAGAGTGTAAAATCAATAAACATTTGAAATCAGCTAATAAAAATGTAATTTTTAGGTTTCCCAAACATTGCTAATATACAGTTGCAAAGGTGACATATATTATATACAGAGAAGATTTTATGCAGGCAAAAGAAATCAAGTATACTATAGAATACATTTTGGAGTGTGAAGTTGACTGCGTACTAAATCACCAAAACTAAAACTAATGAAGTGTCAAGAAAAGACCATACTTGTTTTCAGAAATATTACAAAATTGTTTCAGCCTTTCTATTTGTCATGTTTCAATGTTTGTTAAAACACCGACTTTTTAATCACAGAAATTGCTCAAACAAATAAAACAAACCTGAACTGAACTATTACTGCTGTACACCTATTTGCCTTGCTTTTTTCCAATAGAAAATGTTCAATGTTTACAAATTAACCTGCCTCAGTTACACTGAGAAGACAGAAACATAGCCTTTAATTTCTCTTGTGAAGTATTTATGGCAGTAGGTGTGGTTCTTTATTATACCTATAATTTTTAAGAAGCTTGTATTACACAGACATGGATTAGATAATCAATTTTGAGCATGCATTTCTATTGTTTTCATCAACCTAGTTCAGCTGCTGAGAAATTATATTGTATAAATCTATAAGTATTAGTCAACTTGCTAGTTCTTCAGGATGAGTTTAAACGCTACTTACAATTTTGTTTACTTGCACATAGTCCCATTATTACTCTGTCTCTAGAATTTTATCAGTTTTCTTATTTAAATTATGACAGACCCTATAGATTAATTAAAACCTATGGAAACAAATTTTAGAAACACTTATACAGAAACTTTAGACTGTTCCATTTCATTTGATATAATTTAGAAACAGAAAAAACTTGCAAAAATACCCTAGCACAGGTTCCAGAACCTGTATCTGTGGAAGTCTTAAAAACTACTTAGCGTTTTAAATTTTGATTCATATTAAAGCAGAATTTTATTTGTTGTTGTTGCTGTTATGTGCCGTCGAGTCGCTTGGGACTCATAGCGACCCTGTGTACAACAGCCCTAAACTCTGCTCTGTCCTGTGCCAATCGCACTGTCTCTGACACTCCCATTCTGGTTATCCAGTCACTGAATCAATCCACCTCATAGAGGATCTTCCCCTTCTGCGCTGTCCCTCCACCTCCCAAGCATGATGTCCCTCTCTAAGGACCGGTCTCTCCTCAAAACATGTCCAAAGTATGTTAGACAAAGCTCCAGAATCCTTGCCTCCAAGGAGCCACCCGGTTTAACCCTTTCCAGGACGAATCTGTTTGTTTTCCTAGAAGTCCATGGTATTCTCAATACTCTTCTCCAGCACCACAGCTCAAAGGCATCAATTCTCCTTCTATCCTCCTTGGTCATTGTTCAACTCTATTAGAATGTTTTTAAATGAAATAATCATTTGATTTAGATCTTATTTTAAATAATATTTTGCTGCTAATCCAGAGGCCTGGCTTCTGTCTCTAGTAGTTCAAATCCTCAACTGATGCAAGGGCTAAAGATGGACAGTCTCTTCCATTTCAAATTGATTCTTGGAAATCTAGTGGAAAGGAGCTAGGAGTCAGAACTCAATGCAGAGCAGTAACTTTGGAGGATTTGTTAATAAATGCAAACCAGGAGACAGCTTCTAATACATTCATAGTAAAACTTGCTTTAATTTTAAAAATACTCATAAATTAAAGCCATTTAGTTCTTCTCTGCCTCAGAAGTGAAAATTTTAGAAGAAGCAGTACCAAGTTAACCATTCCTTGCAATAAAATATGATTTACACAAACTTAGTCATTCACTTTAAGTTTAGAAAAATATTTTTCATATATATAATCTATAAAGCTAAGAGATCTCTGGTGGCATAGCACACAGTAAGTAAGTTGTACCACTACGTCCAAGGCCATCATCTCTCCATGTTTGAATCCACCAGCTACTCTTTGGAGAAAAGACAGACATTTTTCTGCTACAATTTTCTGCCTTGGGAAGCTAATGGAGAAGTGCTATGAGTCAGAACCAGATAGTCAGTGGGTGTATTATACCAAGCTAAACACCTCTTCAATGACACACACTTCAAATATCTTTTTGCACTGAAGTGTAGCTGTTTAACTGAATGAAACAAACAAAAAAAATTTCAAACTCATTGTCGTTCAGTCAGTAAGTAGCAAATCCTAAATGACTCTCTATTGAGCTTTCCCAACGAAAGAAATCACACAGAAGGAGATAAACCATCTTTATCCTTCAGACCAGCCCTTGAATTTGAACCACCTGCCTTTAGGTTGCCAGCACCTCTCTTCACTCACTATGACACCAGAGCTCTCTGTTACTGTTGATTGCTGACCTCAAATCAGATCTAACTCTTAGTGACCTTATACACAACAGAACAAAAGATTAAAAACCCTTGACCAATCTTTGCACACCCTCTTAATCTCTGCTGTAGTTTAGCACAATTACTGTGTCAGTCTGTGTCAATACATCTCTTAGAGATGTCAGTTGTTGTTGTGGTTGTTATATGCGATCAAGTCGCTGGTAATCATATCGACCCTATTCACAATATTTCTGAACCTTGTACTATTCTGAGCCATGCTCACAATCTCTGAGACCCCTACCTCCATTATACCAGTTACTGTGTCAATACATCTCCTCCAGGACCTTTCTCTCTGCAGCTGTCCTTCCATCCTTCCAAGCACTGTGCCCTTCTCCTAAAACTCATCCCTCCTGGCAGCAGGCCCAAAGTACATGAGGTAGAGTTTTACCTCTAAGGAGCAACTTGTTTTCACCCTCTCCAGGACAAACCTGTTTGTTCTCTTGGCAGTTCATAGTATGTTCAATATTTTTCTTCAGCACTGCAACTCAAAGGCCTCAATGCTTCTTTTGTCATTCTTGGTCATTGTCCGATCTCTGATGCATAGCAAGTAATTGTGAAGAATATGGCCTGGACAGAACACACGTAAATCTCCAAACTGACATCCTTGCTCTTTCACACTCTGGGAAATTTTCTGACACCAGATTTTCCTAATGCAATTTGTCTTTTTGTTCCTGACTGCTGGTGTCAAGATTATTGATTGTTAATTTACTCCACTGTATTTTATAGACTAAAACAGTAAGAGTCTGTTCCTACTCAACAGTGATGAGTCGGGGAATGAGTAAATGAGTGACTTAATGTTATAAATATTATTTCACCAATACATTTTCATATATAGATTCTTCAGTATAAAAGTATAATGTCTAACATGGGTAAGAAAGTAAGTACAAAATGCTAAAGAAACTAAAACATTAAAAGACATGTTATCTTACCTTCTCTACAAACACAATAATGATCTCCATCTAATAAAGTCAAGCATGATGAGTTGTTTCTACAAGGTCCTTTGAGTGGGTCACAGAGGTTATACCGTTGATGGCAGAATTTTCCAAAGTAAAAGGGTGGACACAGACACACAAAATGGCCAGGTATGGTAGATTCATGACAAAGAGCTCCGTTCATGCAAGGGTCAGAGTCACATTCATTTACTTCTTCACTACAGTTTTTTCCAGTCCACCCAGAGGTACATTCACAACTGAAATAAAACACAAGAAATCTTTGTTAATCATTTATAAAATATTATATTACTCATTTGCAATAAAATTATTATATTTAGTGTGTTACATATTGTTCTTAAAAGGGACAAGGATAATGTTAATGAAAAGGCAAGAAAGCCATGTACTGTAAAAGTCCTCAGATACAGTGGCCTAGTGGTAAGGACTGCACTGCAATCCCAAAGGCATCTAAACACCTGTTATTGTGTACCGTCAAGTTGGAACTGACCCATAGCTGATACTCCAGCAGATTTTCAGAGGTAGTTAATTGCACTGAGACTACTCATCTTTCTCCTCGGAGATGCTGGTGGCCTTGAAATGCAAGCCTTCAGAATTGCACTAGGCCATCTAGTGCTCATCTATTTTAGCTCTAGGGATCAAGAAACAAATTCAGTGACTTTAATCTAGTTTCAACCTGTTTAAAACTAGTTCATGTACTATAAGCTTTAAGGTCAGATTCGATGTTAACTTTTACTCCTGTTTATGACTGACTGTTCAGTTAAAAAATATAAAAGAGTTATATCCATCTATCTATCTATCTATCTATCTATCTATCTATCTATCTATCTATCATCATCTATCTCTCTGTCTACATCTGTGTGTCAGAAACAATAAGATTGGCACAGCATAGAGCAGGGTTTATAGCTGTGGTACATAGAATTGTTATGAGTCATAGGCAACTCGACTGCATGTAACAACAACAACATATCTATCTATCATCTCTCTCTCTCTGTGTCTCTCTCTCTGTCTCTGTCTCTCTCTGTCTCTCTATCTCTATCTCTATCATCTCTATCTCTATCTCATCTCTCTATCTATCTCTATCTCTATCTCTATCTATCTCTATCTCTATCTCTATCTCTATCTCTATCTCTATCTCTATCTCTATCTCTATCTCTATCTCTTTCTATCTCTCTTTATCTCTATCTAGTTGTTGTTGATTGTCATTGAGTGGAGCACAACTCATAGTAACCTTATGAACAAAAGACCTGAAGCCTTTCTAACTATGTTTCTCAAAGTTCACAGATTTTCCAGAGGCTGTTGTTTAGGAAGTAGATGCCACTCCTGCTTACATACATCCTAAACAACATGTCTCTGAAAATCTATGAACTTTGGTAAAAGACAATAGTTATAAAAAGGCTTCAGATTTTGTTCATAGGGTTGTTATGAGTTGTGCTTGACTCGACAATAATCAACAACAACTATATATATAATTATACATATATTATATATAAATATATATTTATATATATGCATAGTTTGGTGTTTTTTTAATTTTATACTGGTTTATTTACAAAGTAATATATACAGATATAGTTTGGAGGGTTTTAAAAAATTTTATAGTTGCCTGGTTTTAATTGATTTTGCTCAAACACTCTTCTAAGTGGTAAAGTACTGGTCTGTCCATTTACTGTACAGAGGTAACTTGTGGTTGCTGTGAGGCTAAATACTGTGACACTGATGTGTCAAATGTGATACTGGTAACCTATGGTGAACAGTGTTTGGTGAAGCTCCCCAATTGAAATAAGCTTGGAAGCAGGAGTAGCATCCACTTCTGAAATAGCTTGCCTCTGGAAACTCTATAAATTTAGTGAAATGATGAATGTTACACAAGTGTTCAGGTCATTTGTTCATAGGGTTGCTATGAGTCAACTACAACTTGACAAGAACAACAACAATCCTGGTATATTTACAAAGTTAAATAGAAATATAGTTTGGGGATTTTATTTTATACTGTTTTATTTACAAAGTTTTGGGTATAGATAGATAGATATAGATATAGAGATAGAGATAGAGATATATAGATATAGATGATATAGAGATAGAGATAGAGATATATAGAGATAGATATATAGAGATAGATGCATAGATAGATGATAAATAGTATGGTTTGTTTGGTGTTTTTGAAAAATTTTATACTGCAGGAGTGTCATTCACTTCCTAAACAACATGCCTTTGGAAACGATGAACTTTGATAAATATAGATAGTTACAGAAAGGGTTCAGGGCTTTTGTTCATGGGATCTCTATGGGTGGTATTCGACTCTAACACAATCAAAAACAAATAATATTTGATTTACAAAATTTGAATACATTGTTTTTCACAATGGATTTTTTCCATTTCCTTCATATTATAGAAAATTACATTAATAAGAAATTAGTCATAAAGATCTCTAGTGTTCTATAGAGTAGAAAATGATAATAAAACTATGTCCTTTACCTAACATCTTAGGAATGATATTTAACAACAATTTTTGTTATTGTATACCATTGAGTACCACTGTTTTTGTGTACAGACTCATAACTTACCCTCCAGGGAGTTTTCAGAGGGACTATATTACACAGGAGTTGGTTGCCCATCTTTCTCCCATGGAACAAGTGATGGATTCAAACTATGTGCCTTTAGGTTAATAATAGTAACAGCAATATATACTACAATTATTAATTGTACATATGTCTTTCTAGATTTTATATAGTTCTTACTAGATAATGTGCATATAACAACATTAAGTCTGAATATTATTACAAATTTGGATTGCCATAAAAATATGTTGAAAATAAGTCAACTTAAGAAGAAAGCAAAGATATCTACTCAGATACAAAAAATCATACATTCTAAGATATATAAAGACCAGGTACTAAATGATCCTCTTTGCCAGGTGTATCGCATAGTAAGACCACTGATATCAATGATCATATCCCCAATTTCCAAAAGAACAATTATTTGTAATATACATATTTAGTTTGTGAAGCTTCTACATAATTTCAGAAAGACTCTAAATCTGGCTTGTCCAACCCAAAAGATAAATTAAAAACAAAACAACAGCAACAACATTGAATGACATATCACCCTGGAAGAAATTCAAGGTGAAGGTCACCCTTAAAAGTCAAAGGACAGAGCAATGTACTTTTCAATATATTTCAATTATCTGGTTCCTACAAAACATTACATCACCTTGATTATTATGACTTAAACTCTATCCAGTACTACTCCAGATAGTGCAATCATGCCAGGTGGGGTATATTAGCTTGTTGTTACTAGGTGCTGTCGGCTCCAATACATAGCAATCGTACATCCAAAAAAATTAAACTCTCCAGTGCTACACTATCTTCAGTATCTCTGCTGGACTTAGTTGTTGCAATCACCATGTAAGTTCTTTTTCTTGAATTCTTTTTCTCTTGTCCCTGTGTTTTTCCAAGCATGATGCTGTTTTCCAGGGACTGAACCCTCCTAATAACACACCCAAAGAATGTGAGATGAAGTGTTTCAACATCTCTGTTTCCAAAGGGCAACTGGCTGCACTTTTTTCTAGATACACTTGTTTGTTCTTTGAGATGTTGTTGTTGTTAAGTTCTGGTAAGGTCACTAATACTCATAGAGACCCTATTCACAATACCTCTGATTTTTGTCCTATTCTATCTCATTGTCTCCAACACACTTATCACCGTTACCTCTATTACTGTGTCTATCTCATCTAAGTTCTCCCTCTCCTGTGCTGTCCCTCCACCCTTCCAAGCATGATATTCTTCTCCAAAGATTCGTCCTTCCTGGTAATATGCCAAAAATATATGAGATGGAACCTCCAAATCCTTGCCTCCATGGAAAACTTGGTTCTACTCTCCCCAAGACAGTCCTGTTTGTTCTTTTGGTGGTCCATGGTATATTCAATATTCTTCTCTGGCACCATAAGTAAAAGATATCAATCCTTCTTTTGTCTTCTTGACTCATTGTCCAACTCTCTGAAGCATAGCAAAAAAATATTGTGAAGACCATAGCCTGGATCAGAGACACTTCAGTTTCTATACTGATATTGTCACTCTTTAGCACTCTGGAGAGATCCCAAACAGTAGATTTTTCTCACGATATTACTCTTGATTTCCTGACTGCTGGTTTGAAGAGTGTTGTTAGTTGAATTGATCAAGCTGAAATTGTAAGCAAACTCAATCTCTTCTCCATCCATACTCTTGCTGCCAGTTGGACCACCAGTGAGAATCTTTGTTTTCTCAATGTTTAGCTTCAATCTACCACCAATATGACAATTCAAAATATCACATCGTTTGGTATTACTTATTCATTGTACAAATTTTATATGAACATGAAACAACAGAAAATACTACAATTTGTGTAGGGCACCCCTTAGAAATTACATTACTGCTCTTTAGAACTTTAACACATTGCCACATACTTTTAAATTGACGACCGTGATTGGAAAAGCTTTTTCCCCCCAATGTATTGCTGAATAATTAACAAATAAATGCATTACTACACTTTGTACAAATGATGTTCCCTTTTTAATTAACTAAAATTGTAGGACGGCTTTAACCGTCATTTGCGGCTAACAGTTAAAGAAGTTGGGAGCTTTAGATTTGTTGTTGTTGTTGTTATGTGCCGTCGAGTCGCCTGCGACTCATAGCGATCCTATGTACAACCGCCCTAAACTCCGCTCTGTCCTGTGCCCATCGCACTGTCTCTGACACTCCCATCCCAATTATCCCAGTCACTGAATCAATCCACCTCA
>NW_006399948.1:2492457-2494885 GCF_000299155.1 Elephantulus edwardii
ATAGTCTTTAAGCTTTGTCAATACGGGCTTCAAGGTTTTTTGGTTTGGTTTTTTTTTTAAATTTTCTGCAAGTAAATTTGTGTCTTCAGTGTATCACAATCATGGATGATTCTTCCTCCCATTCTGATGACACGTTTTCTTCATATTGTTGCTGTTGTGTACCATTGAGTTAGAACTGACAAATAACTGACCCTCTAGTACATTTTTAAAGGTAGTCAATCACTCAGGAGGAGATAGTTTATTGGATTATTGCTAAGCAGACAGATCATATAGGTATGGTGAAGGGATCCACTCTGATACTTTTCCTTAATGTAAATAGTGGCTTATTCTTGTTTTCTATTCTAAGGAGTAATTCTTAATTTAAGTACAGGCTTCACATAAGCACAGTTAAGTGTTCTAGAGTGCTGTCTATATTATGATACACATAGTTGAGCACTTCTGCATAATAAAACATAAAAAACAACTTTCTAGTATTTTATGCTGTTAATCGAGATCTATCTAGCACTAGCAATAATATTCTTCCTTTTACAGTCTCTCTTCAGTAGAACTAGAGTTTCTGGTGTTTTACTATTAATATTCTGCTATAGCTGTTTTTTTTTTCATACTCTTCAGAAAGTTATGAACCTCTTCCAGTTTGTCGATACATGTCTAAAATATTTTAAGGCATAATTGAGTGAGCACATTAAGGGCTGTGTTCAAAGATATTTAATCAATTCTTGGTTCTTATTTTTTTCCAATGCTTTCAGTGCATCTTGTACTATTAAATGGACTGTTAGAAAATTATGAGTACTGTTCTGTTAAATTGTTGAAATGATAAATTAGGTGGACAAAAAATAGCATATATGATGAAGGCTTCAGAATGACACATGTTCTCCAGATGGTAGGTGTAGTATAGTTTAAAACTTGGATTTACTAGCCATTATGTTAAGGCTTATTCGTCTCCAGCTACCGTAACTGTGGACATACTATCTTGCAAATCATCAACAGCTGTGGAATATAAAAGCATGCATTTCATACTGGATTGAGATCCAGTGATCATGATGGTGGAGAGATTGTGGAATTGTTGTGGAGAGACTGTGGCAAGGTGTAGCTTGAGGCTTCTTGCATTTGTGCTGGCTTTTAAACCAGCTAAAAGTTTTTCTCTCTGATGATTGAAGAAGAAGCTAACTTATAACTGCTCTGAGGAAAACCTTACTTGATTATTTGGATTTGTGCTATTGAACTGGACTGGGACTTTTACTAATTGAGGAATTGTATTTTGTTGTTAATCTACTTTGGGACTACTAGATTAAAACTGGGCTTGCATTGTGAAATATTCTTTACCTCCCTCACTGTCCAACATTTTTCCCTCATAAATCTTACTCTTGGGACTCCTACTATAAGTTTTGTCAGTTAATAATGAATATCCAATGCAATGATTATTAGAAACAGATACAGAAGGATGGAGAGTGGTATGTCTGGTCTAGCAGTTGTTTGTTATTATTGATATTATTGATGGGGACAGTACCCCTTTATGAAATGGAAAATGGTACACTGGGCCAACCTCATGTTGCAGGAACTTTCTTTGAAGTAAGAGATAAATACGATAAATATTCAAGGACCTGTTACATAAGTGATTTTTTAAATTTATCTTTGTTATTTCTAAATCATCCTAGGACATCTGATCTAAATTAAAGACAAATAATTAGTACATAGGATGTCTTATACTATATATCACTAACATGGTAGCCAACCAAGACTATAAGTGTATATAGTGGCTTACCTGTGGCTACAGATGGCTACTAACTTTGAATTTGTCTCAGAGAATAAAGACAGTTTATGCTTACGTGCAAAAGGAGTTCACTTTAACACTGTTATAAATTGGGTTCTCTGATAGCAAAAGTATTGTTGTTGTTCTTAGGTGCCATTAATACCACTGTAACTCATAGCAACCTCATGAACAAATATGCTTATGTCATGCTCATGACCATCTTGGTAGTCACTGTTTTTATCCATCTCGTGGAGGAGCTTCCTCACCTATGATCACCTTCTACCTTTCTCAGCATGATATATCTCTCTAAGGATCCATTCCTTCTTAAAACATGCCCAGAGTAAGTGAGATGAAACTTCACAATCTTTGCATCTAAGGAACACTCTGGTTGCATTCCCTGCAAGACAGAATTGTTTGTTCTTTTGGCAGTCCTAGGTATATTCAATACTCTTTGCCAGGAACACAGTTCAAAAGCACCAATTATTCATTGGCTTTCTTTATTCATTGTCCAAGTTTCACATGCATTGAGAGTGATTGAAAATTGTATGGCTTGGTTCAGTATATATAAAATCCATGTTCTTCAGAATTTTGAAGACCTTCCTGATAGCTGATTTTCCCAACATAACACATGTTTTGATTTCTTTTTTTAATTATTATTATTAAATTTTATTAGTTTCA
>NW_006399948.1:2496072-2499640 GCF_000299155.1 Elephantulus edwardii
CATTTCTTCATGTGCTTGTTAGCCATCTGAATGTCGTCTTCGGTTAAGTGCCTGTTCATATCCTGTGCTGTTATCATGAATATGAGTTGTGGATCCAAGTAAAACAAAATTGTTGAAGCTTCAATCTTTTATGCATCTGTCATGATGTTGCCAAGTGGTTCAATGGTATTGCTTTTTGTATTCTTGATGTTAATGTATAATGCATATTCAAGTCTGTATAGTTGTTGATCTTCTGCAGCAAAATGCTTCAAATCCTCTTCCCTTTCAGAAAGCAAGGTTTGTTATTTGATAACACAGGATGTTGATCAGTCTTCCACCAATCCTGATGTCACATTCTTAATATAGACAAAATCTAGAATTATTTGCTCAGATTAAATAGGTACTGAAAAATCAATCAATCCTGACAGAAAACTTCTCTGATTTTAAAGTATGCAGTGCTTATTTGTTTATTCAGAGAACAGTATCTTGCTATATTCACAGGTTTTGGATGAGAAAAATTAACACTTCTAGAATTTCCATTCTTTTCCATGTTAGACATAATTTGTTATGATCCACAAAGTAAAATGTCTTCGATTTATTAATAAAATACAAGGAAATATCTTCCTGATATTCTAGGCTTTCCATTCACCTGATATGAACAAAGATAGCCCTTGAATCATCACCTCTTTGACCTCAACTTGAATTTCTAAAATTTCTTGTTGATATATTATTCCAGCCAAATTTTAATAATCTTCAGCAATTTTATTTGCATGTTATCTTAATTATATTTCTCAATAATTTCTATAATCTGTTGGAGCACCTCCTCGCAAATGGAAACAAACCTGGATGTCTTCCGATCAGTTGACCAAGTAGCTGTTTTTCATATTTCTTGGCAGATACTGATGAGTACATGAGCTTACATTTGTTCTTGAAATGCCTCAATCTTTTTCCCATTGATTCCTGACCTCTTCAGTGCTGTTTGGACTACTGTCCATGATTTTTTTCATCATATGATATTTAAAAGAGTTCAGAGTGAAAGATTTTTGGTACTGTGACTGTGGATTTCCTCCATCTTCTTTTGATGTCTTTTACACCACTTAAGATTTTGTCCACATAATCCTTCAGCATTGTAACTTGAATTTTCTCTTTAGTTCTTTCAGTTTGAGACATGCTGAGTCTGTTCTTCCCCTTTTGTTTTCTAACTCCAGATACTTGCACATTTCATGATAACACTAGGCTTTGTCTTTCTCAGCTGTCTTTTGAAATTTGTCTAACTCTCAGCAGTCTTTCACTATCACTAAGCATTTTTTGTGCCAATGCAAGTTTCATAGTCTTTTCTGACATATACTTCTGTATTTTCCCCTCTTGTCTTTGTAATTACCTGTTTATTTTTTTCATGAATGTTGTCTGTGGTGTAACCTAAACTCAGCCTGTTTTGGGGTTTTTTTGTTTGTTTGTGTGTGTTTTTTTTAATATCCCTTACCTCAGAACCCTGTGTCTTTAGCCATCTTAACTGCAGACTCATAATCTTGCAAATGATCAATAACTGTGGGACCAGGATAAGAGAAGGAGTGCTTCTCCTATTGAAGATATAGATTTGTGGCAAGATATGAGGGAGACTGGAACAAGACCCCGGTAAGAACAAAACCCTGGTGGGAAGACCTTTTTGATGGTGGTAGAGAAAGTGTGGCATTGCTGTATAGAAATTGTCAAGGTGTGAGCTGAGTCTTCTTGTATTTGTGCTGGCCACAATTAAAGGTTTTACTGTTCTTGCCAATGTTTAAAGGAGTAGATGATTCATAACTGCTCTGAGACAAACTTTATGCTTTATGATTTGTATTTGACTGCTAACCTAAAACCAGATCCAGGACTAATAGAAGAATTGTGCCTTGTAACTTTGGCTAAAAGCTGGACTTGTATTGGGTGATATTCTTTGCCTTCCCTATTCTCCAACTAACTTCTCTAATAAACCACATTCTCAGTACCACAATTGTGAATTTTTTAGTAAAAAATGAGTAAATGAACCTCTTGCTGCTGCTGTGGCTACAGAGGCACCAGGGGCCTTGGGTGCCCTCTTAATATGCTTTCTGCTCTGGAGTGGTGAGGGGCTGTGCTATTCTTTCTCTGTCCCTTTCAGGACGTATGACCCTGTGCTACCATGTCCCTTTTTCAGCTCTCTAGACAATGTCCTTGATGACATTTCACAAATCACCTACTTACAACTAGGGTTGTGAATGTAGATTGGCTTTTGAAAAGTATATATGCACAATTTTAGTATTAAAATTAAAAATTAATTGAGTGCAGAGTACATACAGCACAGCTCCACTTTTATGAGTCTACAAATAGGCAAAATAAATTTAACATGATAGAAATTACCCTCCTGGGAAGAAAGAAGGAGGCTGGAAATTAACTCAAAAGGAATAAAGAAAAATTTCAAGATTGATGTGTATATTCCAAACCTTGATTTAAATAGTAGTTACTGAAACTGTTTGAATTATATTTGTATGATCTTTGAGTTTTATTGTGTATGAACTATGGTATAGAATAAAAGATGTTTAAAAATTGAGTCCTATAAAAAGGCTCTTTTTCTTAATACTGACACTCCCATCAAAAAAAACAGAAAGAAAGAGGGGGGGAAGTAACACTAAGGAAGAAAATGTTTTGTTGTATTTGGGTTGTTTAAAAAAAAAAGAACACAAGGAGATTTCTCATTTAAATTTTTTTCTTGTGCAACTACTTAACTGCTTATCCTTCTTTTTTCTCAGTTGAATAAAAATTTAGCAACAAAACCATAATCCTAAATTGTACATTCTGAGCCATTACCTTTACATGCGACACTGAAACTGAAACAGTCACTGATGGTTTTCAATTGGTTTCTAATTGATCCTTTCTGAGTGTTTGCATAGTATTTTTGCAGTGTTTCTTAAGCATTATAATTTCTGTGGATTTATGTAAAAAAATTATTTACCGTCTTTTCACCTAAATGTTTAATGAAAATCAAAACAAAATCCATTCTAATACATTAACAGACTAATGTAAACTAGACTTTGTATTAGGGTTCTAAACGAAATAAATAACAGCTATAATTTTTTTCTATTTACTTTTTAAAATAATGAAAATAGTATCTAAACATGTTTTTACAAAGCTTTGTGAATAAAACTCAAGAGATATACATTTCTGTACCGGATTAGGACGAACCTTGGTGGAGAGATGCTTAAGTACTCTGTTGCTAAGTGAAAAGTCACCCATTTTATTCCATCAGTCACAACTAAAATGACAAAAAAAATAAATTAATAATATGTGTTCAAATCCTCAATGTAGACATTGTTGATTTGGAAAATTCACTTATTAATGTATTCTACAAACAAACAAATGTGTGTAAATTTGCTAACTAACTTAAAACCTTTGAGTTAGAAGCTACTTAAGTAGCTAATTGAGTTTCTTAGTGTTTTTTTTTTTTATTAAATTTTATTAGTATTAATGAACATTTACAGGGATTTTGGGTTTTCATTCCTTCATTACTGTACCATTCTCTCTAACCTCTTCCCCAGTTTGTTCTTCTTCCCCCGCCCTCCGAATGTCTGTTTTA
>NW_006399948.1:2500690-2509893 GCF_000299155.1 Elephantulus edwardii
TTAGCCATCTGAATGTCGTCTTAGGTTCTTAGGTTTTAAACTGCACAAAAAGATATTACCCAGCTGTTTGCAAAACAGCTGCTTGTGGAATCCAACCACCAGAATGTTGCAGCCTTAGGGTTTTTGACTCAGCTTCTTATGGGCTACCACACTAGAACTCCCTTTGAGCCGTACAAAATAAGTGCAGAACATTAAAGCTTTCCTATAAAAGTGAGTTGCTCTTAAGAGGCAATGATCTTGAAACTCTGCCTCATATACTTTAGGCATGTTACCAGGAGGAACCAGTCTTTGGAAAAGGATACCACAACTGAAAGGGTAGAGGATCAACACAGGACAGGAAAATCCTGAATGAAATGGATTGACACAGTAACTATAGCAGTGGGGCCAGGTGTGTGTCAAAGACGCTGGGATTGGCTTAGCGTAGAGCAAGGTTCAAAGCTATTGTTCAATAGCTATGAGTCATAGTTGACTTGACAGTGCAAGTCAACAACAAGTAATCACAAGGTTATGTCAATAAAATACTGTGTAGGTAGGCCTCTGGTGGCCTATTGGGTAAGGAGTTGTGCTTCAAAACCAAAATCAACTTGTGCAAATCCATCAGATGTTCAGGAGAAAGAAGGGCAGTCTTCTTCAATTTATAGTCTCTGAAAATTCATTTGTAATTCCGTTATAAAATTATTCCAATTTAAGCACAATTAGTTTTGTGTTTTGTTTTTTTTATTTCATTCTATCAAAAAAAACCCCATCCATATCCATAGTGGAAACAGCTGAGGAATTAAAAGGCCTCTTGCACTGGGGAAACCTTCTGTCAAAGACAACTTCAAGCTACTAAAGAGGAAAGATTTAAATTTAAAGATGAAGATGTCCTGACCCAAACTATATTTTCAATTGCTTCTTATGAATCTGAATGTTGAACAGTGGAGAGTATTAAACAGACAACAGACTACCATGAGATCACATTTCTGTCTTAGAAAGAGTGCAGCCAGAGTGCTGGATGGTGAAAAATACTTTGGAAGATTTGACAGGGAACATCAGTCCGTGGCAAAAGAAAATCACAGCAAAAGTAGAGGGTGAAAGAAAAGATCTTAAATGAGATGGATTTAAACAGTGTTTGTAGCAGTGGGTTTGAGTATGATGGAGACTATGAGGATGGCACAGGATAGGGGAAGATTTCAGTGTATTGTTCGTAGGGTTGCTATGAGTCATGGTAAACTTGAGAGTGTCTAAGAACAATAACATCCCAAAAGTAGATCTATATAATAACATATTTTTTCAAAAAGGTTTGTTTTTATGCTACTAATTCTACACAATTTAATGCCATGGCTAGCCTGTTCCTTTGTGAATAGGTCAACATATCGAAGTCAGATGTTCCCACCCATTTATGTGGCAAAGTCACAGACAATGGCAAAGAAACCTATTTTGAACAATGAATCCTTGACACCAAAGAAAATTCCCTGGTTTCTTTAGCCATCAGCCTTTGTATTTGAATAATACGAATCACCAGCAAAGAAGTAGTAAATGAAAAGTGTGCGTCCTTCAAAGATTCTTATGCCACCCAGTTCAAGGCTTACAGAAGCAGAGAACCAGAGAACTGACAAGAGACAGTGTTGAACATAGGACTACTACTCTACAGAACCAGAAGAAGGAGTCTTTATCCAAGTATGTTGGAGAATTCTGGAAGATACGCCACAATTGGCAGAACTAAGAGCTTTGTAACACTGACCTAAAGTAAAGAGGTGCCTGTGAGCACGTTTTGAAAGCTGTCCTCACTGAGTGATTGTATCCTGCTGCCAACCTGAATTATCATTTGACTTCCCTAATAAACACAATAATCATAAGAGGAAAAAAATCCCTTTATTTTTGTAAAAAAAAATTCAAATGCTAAAGAATACATTGTAATAGATTGTTATTGTTATTACCTTGATTGAGTGTGATTATGATTTCAATTTAATGTTGGAACATAAATATTCTGTACATAATTAGATAAGTGTCTAGTAATACACCAGAATTATGTATTTTTTATTTTATATGTTGAAGTAAGTATAAATCAATATAGATTACCTGTAATTATTAAATTTCAGGCACACCTGGATTTTTAAGTTTCACAATGTAAAGAAATTCTTGATCATCTCTTTATAAAAATTAGAATATTTCTAAATATAATGTGAAATATTTTAAAGTATTTGGGACAGATTATGGACTCTTGTGGGTCAGGAAGTGTGAGGATGGCAGAAAATAGAAGAGAGTTCAGATCTTTCATTTGTTTATAGTGTTGTTATGAATCATACTCGCTTGACTACACTAACAATTGACATATTTCAGCTAACAGATGCTGTCCTGGACGTGCTCACCAAGCTGTGCCAAGAAATCAGGAGAACAAGCACTTGGCCAACTGACTGGAAGACATCTATATTTGTTCCCATCACAGAGAAAAGTGACCCAACAGAGTGTGGAAACTATAGAACAATCTCATTGATTTCACATGAAAGCAAGATTCTACTGAAGATTATCCAAAAATAACTGGAACAGCACACCAAGAGAGAACTACCAGAAGTCCAGGCTGGGTTTAGAAGGGGTCAAGGTACTAGGGACAGTGTAGCTGATACTAGATGGATCTTAGCGAAAGCAGGGAATACCAGAGGAATGTCTATCTGTATTTCATTGACTATGCAAAGGTGTTTGACTCTGTGGATCATAACAAACTGTGGCTGACTCTGAGAAGAATGGGAATCCCAGAACACTTGATTGCTCTAATGCACAACCTATACATGGACCAGGAGGCAGTCGTCAGAACTGACGAAGGGAACACTGCATGGTTCAAAATTGGGAAGGTCGTCTGCCAGGGTTGCGTCCTAATCCATATCTTTTTAACCTGTATGCAGAACAGATTATATGGGAGGCAGGACTCTATGAGGAGAAATGTGGGGTCAAGATTGGTGGACGATCTATCAACAATCTGCGTTATGCAGATGACACAACACTGCTTGCTGAAACTAAAGAGAACCTGAAACAACTGATGCAGAGTTTCAAGGACTGCAGCCTTCAGTATGGATTGAGGCTCAATGTCAAGAAGACAAAGATTCTCACCACTGGACCAATTGGCAGCATCAGGATGGATGGTGAAGAGATTGAGATTGTACCCAGCTTTAGTTTTCTTGACTCCACAGTCAACAGTCTTGGCACCAGCAGCCAGGAAATTAAAAGGCGCATTGCCATGGGAAAGTCTGTTGTTAGGGACCTCTCCAAACTACTGAAGAGCAATGGCGTCTCTCTGGAGATTAAGGTGCATCTGATACAGGCTATGGTCTTTGCAATCACTTGTTATGCATCAGACAATGACCAAGGAGGACAGAAGGAGAATTGAGGCTTTTGTGCTGTGGTGCTGGAGAAGAGTATTGAGAGTACCATGGACTGCTAGGAAAACAAACAGATTCATCCTGGAAAGGGTTAAACTGAGTGGCTCCTTAGAGGGAAGGGTTCTGAGGCTCCATCTAACATACTTTGGACATGTTTGAGGAGAGACCGGTCCTTGGAGAAGGACATCATGCTTGGGAGGGTGGAGGGACAGCGCAGGAGGGGAAGGCCCTCTATGAGGTGGATTGATTCAGTGACTGGGATAATTGGGATGGCAGTGTCAGAGACAGTGAGATTGGCACAGGACAGAGTAGAGTTTAGGGCTGTTGTACATAGGGTCGCTATGAGTAGCAGCCACTCGACAGCACATAAGAACAACAACAACAACAGCTAACAAAAACAACAACAGGACAGGTTTGCTTAACATCTCACTAAGAAAACAGGAAGAAAATTTGTAGTCAACTAATGACAATGCCTTCATGTTTTCTGAAAGTGTATTCTATAGTGCCCATAAGAAAAGCTGGCCAAGCATCAGTATAAATGCCAATGACACAGGCAGCAAAGGAGCCAGATGCTGTTGGCAAAACTTGATCCAGAGTGTGGCATCTGGGTCCAATAACTGCCGTACAGAGCCCCATCTGTAGCTAAAGCTGTTGACTCTGCTTTGAGGAAAGAAAAATCAGAAATAAAGAAGGTAGTTAAATTCTAAACTGCGCCAGGAATAGCAGAAGGCAGGTTGCATCAGCATTCAAATTACATCCCTAGCCCAATTTGCTTTTTAATGTCTTGAAACTATGTAAACACCAAACTATGTTAACTCCAGTTGTTTAGAGATAAACTCATGAAGGTAGCTCAGTAATTTGGGACAGAGAGGTACTATTTGCACAAATTTGATAGTCCAACAAATGTTCATTAACCTAACATTTTCTTCTTTAGGAATATGAGCACTTGGTCAAGGAAAATGAAATGCTACTTGATCTATTTAAATATCTGCTATTTTAAACATTCATTACGGTGTCTAATACACTTTCTTTCAATAATACATATCTCATAATAATGAATCAGTGAAATTCCTTTGAATGATTTTCACAAATTTTCTATTTGGAAAATGAAATAAGATATGCACGGTGACTTTATTACTGATGTAATTTTCATGCAGCAGTAATCTGTGGAATGCTTTATGAACGAAATTTTAGCTAAACAAGCTCAATTTCATTTACAAATGTATAATGCAATAATAAAAGTTATCCACTTTATATAAAAATGGCTAAGTTTTTGTGACTAACAATACTGGAGAATATATATACATATTAATAGATGATATAGATATAGAGTTAGAGAGATAGACTTTCTCTCTCTCTCTCTCTCTCTCTCTCTCTCTCTCCCTCCCTCCCTCCTCAGAGAGAGAGAGAGAGAGAGAAACACATGTTGCTATTGTTGTCTGCCTTTGAATAAAAACTGATCCACAGCTGACCCTCCAATGGTTTTTCAGAGGCAGTTATATTGCATGGTAGAAAGTTTGCCTATCTTTCTCCATTGGAATAGCTGGTAATTTATACCATATGCCTTTTAAGTTGCAGAACAGCTTATTACCACTAAGCCACCAGAACTCATATAGACACATGCACAGAGACACACACATAATTTACTCACTAACTTTTATCAAGTCAGAACAGACTCATAGTTGACCGTCTAGTAGGATCTTGGACTCTAAATTTCACTGAAGAGGCTGTCCATATATCCTTAGAAGAAGTTGCAAATGGTTTTGAACCAATACAGAGTCATAATTTTTGGATCAGCAGTGAAATTGGCTAAGGACTATGCCATCACAGAATGCAAACACACACACACACACACACACACTCTCTCTCTCTCTCTCTCTCATACATACACATTCTATATATAATGATAAACTTTTCACTGACATGTAAAGCAACTGAAAACTGAGCAAAGAATAAGGATGACTGAACAAGAATTAGTTCCCTTCACTGGCTCCACTCAACCCTCTTTTGGTCTCTGCTTTATTATGGCTGCTTGCTGAACTAGAAGGCAGCTGATTCAAACACCATTTTGAATAGGTGACACCATCTTTGACTTCCAACAACCTCTCTGGCCTCATCCAACCCTACCTACAGCCAGTAGATGTAAAGGAGACTCTTTCAGACTCTGATTTGTTGTGGGCCTTAGGGCCTGTGGACTTTAGTCCAAGAAGAAGAACACAAACGTTCAGAATCCAGTCAAAACATCACTTTCATCTGGAGTATCATCCTGCTTTGCCAGCAACGCACTCTAACTCAAATGCTCCAGCAATCAGCAGCTGCAGGAATAAGTACTGCAGCAGAAGTTAAGAGACAAGGACTTTCCCCTTGAACTGTCAGAGATTGTGGATAAGAGAGTGAGAGAATCTGGGTTCACCCCTCCATAGGCCAAGGACGGCAACAGACTTGAAGAGAAAACAATGAGCCTTCTACCCAAGAGAATTTAGCAGTAAAAACAGAAAGAAAGGAAGGAACAGAAGCAATTACCATCCCACACTCCATCCCTAGTCCACCTAATTTTCCTACAGGACCAGAGAGGAAGAACTACAAGCAGGGTGAGTTGTCATCCCTTCCTTACTCGCATGTTGAGCTCCCCAGATGAAGAAAGTCTTCCCTTGAGCCCAGGGATCAGAGAAGAATTCAGAAAGTGTAAGCTGTCCTTCCTTCCTCTGTACCAGTGAACTCATGGGCCAAGGTCATCAAACCAAGGTCTTGATAATGTTCCTATGAAAACAAAACCAAACCACCCAAACAACCACCAAAAACAAACAAACAAAACCCAAAAAACTTTAATATAGTAATAATATGAAAGAAGCAGACTACCTCACATCCTACACAAGACAAAACAAGATGTCACACAGCAACAACAAAAATGATCAAACACAGAATCTATGTGTTTCCTAAAGTCAGAAAGTCTAATGGAACTTTCTATCGTAGAATTCGAAAGAACAATGATTAAATATTTTCAATGGGTGTGACAAACTCAAAGAATTATAGAGTTCTACAAGTAAAAAACCAAAAAAAAAAATTAAAAAAAACCAAAACAAACCCAACCAAAGACAATATGGATAAAATAAATAAGGCATTAGAAACTCTGCAAAAATAAGAAATTGCAATCCTGAATATGAGAACCAATGACAAAGAAACTGTAAACATGTTGGAGGGACATATGTGTAGAGTTGAAGAGATGGAACACAGAACTTATGAAATAGAAAATATTCTTCTCAGGATTGATAGACTAACACAAAAAGCAAAATCAAAAAGGAAAGAAAAAGAAGCAAGCCTAAGAATAGTATAAATTATTATCTATCAAGAAGAATAACATGTGCATAACTAGAATCTCAAAAATGGAAAAAGCAAGTAAACAACAAGAAAGTTGTGGAGGAATGACTAAAAGAAAGTCATAAAGCAAGCCTCAATGAATTAAATAAAACAGAAGTAGTACAAAGCATTTTCTCAGACAAAAATACCACAAAATTCAAAGCTAACAAAAGAATAAAGGAGAAAAAGAAAACAACTCTATGCATTTGGAATCTGAGCAACACTCTGCTTGAACATGAGTAGATGATCAAAGAAATTAAAAAAAAACCCAAAGAAAAACCAAAGAAGTTTTTTGAAACAAAAGCCAATGAAAGCACAAGTTACACAAACCACTGATAAACAGTCAAAGGAGTAATTAGAGGTCAATTCATAGCAATAAGAACCACATTAAAAGGAAAGAGAAAATTATAATCTATTATTTAACCCAACATCTCCTTAACATCTCCAATAATTAGAAAATTAATGGCAAGAAAACTTGTCAACCTTTAAAATTAATGTAATTATAAAATATAGGGCAGAAATAAATAGAAAACAGAGAAAGAGAAAAAAAAACAACAAACCCAACCCAAAACCCCACAACTGAAACCATTAATAATACCAGGAGTTGGCTCATCACAAAGGTCAATATAATTGACTAACCACTAGCAAAACTAACAAAATAAAAGAAATAAAACACAAATAATCTGAATAAGAAATAAAAGGGACAATGCCATAACTGAACCAACAGAAATAAAAAGGTTAACAATGACTGTACTCCATAGAATTTTTAAAATTCTTATCTTTCAGAGGCAAATGACCAGGCTTATTTATCAAAGTACACTTGATTTGGTTTAAATTAACACTTTCAGCTAGTAATAAAACATGTCTATCTCCCCAGGACCAGTAAAATAATGAAAAATGAATTTTTGACATATTGGAAGTTAATAAAAGATTGAGAAAATTAGATTGTTTATTTTTTTAAATGATTTTTTTATTAAAAAATCTGTCTCATAACAAGTTAACAATATATTTTATAAATTTTCCTTCTTTTTATTACAGTCTTACAAAATCTATTTATAACCTTAAAAACCAATAGAATTTCAATTTCTGTGACCATGAAACAAATAGACTAAACCACAAGATGGAATAAACAAGATGCACTGTGTGCTCAGAAACATCAGTAAAACGTTCATTTTATGACTTATGCTATTGCACTCTAAATAGCTCCATTTTAAAAATTTTACTTTTTTTGACCTAATTCAAAGCTCTTACAATTGTTAGTTACAATTGAGTTGGTTTTGACTCATCTCAGCCTTATGCACAGAACAAAACATGGCCCAATCTTGTGTAATGCTCACTATCATTTTATTTAGAGAGATCAGAATAGGCCTATCCATAGACAAGGCACTGACAAAAACCAAGACCCCAGGAATCCATGGGATACCAATTGACTTGTCTCAATTAACAGATGTAGCCCTAGATTCACAATCCAGTCTATGTTAAGAAATTAAGAGGACAGCTGCCTGGCCAACCAACTGGAACAGATTTATGTTTATTTCAATTCCCAAAAAAAGTGATCTACTAGAATGTCAAAACTATTGAACAGTATTATTAATATCACATGCAAACAAGATACTGCTGAAGACCATTATAAACAGCTAAACCAACATATTGATAGTGGACTGCCAGATGTGCAAGCAGAATTTAGACAATGCTGTGGCAACTATTGCTAATGTTGAATGAACTTTGTCTCAAAGTAAGGAAGAATACCAGAAAAATGTCCATTTATTCCTTATTGACTATACAAAAGCATTTAACTGTGAGGATCATAATAAACTTTGACCAACATTGAGAAGAATTGGAATCCCAGAGCACATAATTGTACTTATGTGAAATCTATAACTATACCAAGAGAATGTTGTGTGAACATGTCTTAGAAATAGTACTGTTAGCCAGAGTGCACGTTGCCTCACATACTTCAGGCATGTTTCTAGGAGGGGTTATTCTTTAGACAGGACACAATTCTTGAAAAGGTGGAGAGTCGACAAAGGAGAGGAAGACCCTCAATAAGATGAATTGACATGTGACTTCTGGAATAGGCTCTAGTGTGTCAGGAGATGTGAGAATGGCAGAGGATAGGACAGGGTTCAGATGGGTTGTTTCTCGGGTTGCTATGGATCATATTTGACTTGATGGTACATAAGAATATAACAATATATTATTTTTTTTACAGTATGCATTCTCCCTACTGTCATGGACTAATAACTTCAAATTGTCCAAGCCCAAGTGTATCCGGGTAACATTGACCTGACAGTGCATCAACACACAAAAGCATACATACATTTTCATTATGAATTAAAGAAGATCCAAATAATAAAAATCCTTCATCAGTATCTCAGTGGAAAAAGAGTAGGAAATTAATAGTAATGGATATAGGATAACTAATTGTCTCATTCAACAATCAGCTCCTGGCCTAGTTTTCACAGCTAATATTGAGCTTCTCCAGCGGTT
>NW_006399948.1:2511698-2517686 GCF_000299155.1 Elephantulus edwardii
TTCAGTGACTGGGATAATTGGGATGGGAGTGTCAGAGACAGTGAGATTGGCACAGGACAGAGCAGAGTTTAGGGCTGTTGTACATAGGGTCGCTACGAGTCGCAAGTGATTCGACGGCACATAACAAGAACAACAACAATTGTCTCATTTAAGTAAAATAATCATTGATAATTATGAAATTGATTTATTTCCTTCCGACCCACTAAAATTTGTTTCTCTACTCTGAATGTGGGAATGCTGCTTATATTATACATTTTTTACTTAAAAATATTTATATAATCATTCATTTTTATAAAATCATCAATATCCATTGATTAATTCATATGCATTTTACTTTATACAATAATTTATGTACATTGTGCTTTATGTAATTAATTGTGGTTGTTAGGTGCTGTTGAGTTGAGTATCACTTATAGTGACCCTATGAACAGTGGCTCTGAATCCCATCCTATCCTGTGCCATCTAAACACTTCCTGACACACTAGAGCCCATTGCAATAGTCACAGGGTTCATAGGGTTTTTAGAGGCCTACTGTTAATCTTGAATACAAATTGAGAAGTAACATCAAGAAGACAAAGATTCTCACCACTTAGTCAATTGGCATTAATGAGAGATGGAGAAGAGATTGAGGGTGTTAATAATTACCACTTACTTGGCTCCACAATCAACATTTAATTAACACCAGCAGTCAGGAAATCAAAAGACAATTTGCATTAGGTAAATTTTCTGTCAGGGACCTATCCAGAATGCTGAAAACCATCAATATCATTCTAGAGACAAAGGTGCACCTAATCCAGGCATGGTCTTCACAATTACTTGCTGTGCATCAGAGATCTGGACAATGATTAAACATGACAGAAGAATTGATGCCTTCAAATTGTGCTGGAGAAGAGTTTTGAATGTACCATAGACTGCCAAGAAAACCAATAGGTCTGTCTTGGAGACAGTGAAATCACAAATCCCCTTGGAGGCTAGGATTTTAAAGCTCCATCTCATATACTTTGAACATGTGAGTAGGAGAGACCAGACCCTGGAGATGTACCTTGTGCTTGGAAGGATGGAGGAACAGCACAGGAGAAGACCCAGGATAAGATGGATTGATACAGAGACTGGGGCAATGGGAGTTGGTGTGTCAGAAATAGAGAAACTGGCTCAGGACAGGGCAGGGTTCAGAGCTGCTATACATAAGGCAACTCAATGGCACATAACAACAACAGCAACATTATTTAAGAAGTAAATGGTCAATCCTACATTCTAATGTGTCTTCATCTGGGAACTCAACTAAAACCTGTCCACCATGGGTAACCCTTATGGCATTTCACACAGCAGTGTCACAGTTTTCAGTATCACAGTAACTCACAAGCAATCTCAGTACACCAGCTTACAGACAACAAACTGATAAAAAAGTGCTATACCAATGAGAACAGTGTTCTTTCTGAACTCAACAAACTACCAAATAGTTTGTATCTCTAAAGCAACACATTCTTAATACCAGACAATTTCTATTGATGTATTACTTTTTTACTTTGTTTATTCATGATTATGATGTTTGTGAGGGAAGTTAAAAAGCTATAATTCTGGTTGGCAGCAGAATACAATTGCTCAGACAGGAAAGCTTCTGAAATGTGCTCACAAGCATCTTCAGCTTCATGGCTTTAGGTCAGTGTGACAAAACTCTTGGACCTGTCAATTATGGTGCCTTCCTCAGTCCTCCAACAAACCTGGGCTAAATTTCCTAGTTCTGGTTCTGCAGGTGAAGTCCCTAGGGCAGTTCTGTCTCATATAAGGTATCTGGTTCTCTGCTGTGTTTGCTACAGTTACTGCAGTTCAGAATCATGCAAGAATCTTTGACCACAAAGATACACACTCTGCATTCTCTGCTTCTCCTTTGCTGGTGGTGAGATTCCTAATTTCTGATGCTGAATCTACCCAATTTAATGGCAAAACTAGCCAATCAACTTGTGAATAGACCAACACATCCCATTTGCATGTCACCACACTTCTAAATGACAAAGTCCACAAAATGGCTAGAAAGAACATCTTCATGAAAGCATGTAAATCAATTACTTCATACCTCACACTTTAATCTCCCCCTTTGAGACAGCCAATTTCTAATTTGCCAATCCTTACCAAATCAATATACTGAAGGAACAAGCATGTCCCTTTTGTTGCAGAATATGATGATCAGTTTGGAAACTTTAAGCAACTGCATCCACAAGCAAAGCCCAGTACCGACCAATCCATCAGGTTACAGCAATCAACACTAACCACTAACACATAGTATGGAGCATTTTCCTTTAAACTGGTTGTTTTCTCAACTCATCCCCAGTTATTTGTGGCCAGGTCCAAATGAACATTAGCCACAAACTCAGGAATTTACACTTCTCCCTATATTACAGACCAGCTGGCCCTTTCATTCAGTCTTAGCCCCCACCTGGGGCTAAGTCATCAAGCTAAGGGTCCTTATGACTAACTGCTCCTCAGCCAACAACCCATTTTTGCTTATCCATACATCTGTACAGAATGTTAGGTAGACCATGTAATAGGAATATGCCCCAAATGGCTTGTCTCTTCATTGCTTCTACTTCCACTGTGGTGATCCAAGTGATAACTACAAATAAGCATACTTGACAGCTCCCTTGAATTGCAAATCCTAAGAGTGCTCTGATGGACACCATAACATCACACAAAATGTTCCTGAATTTTCATATTTTTTGCATATGTGAACTACTTTCTCTATTTCAATTTTAAGTGTTTCAATATTAGCCACATTTTTCATATTTATAATTCCTGTCATTATGACATAATCCAACTACTGACATCAGGTAGGGAGTACTGGTGGCCTAGTAGCAAGAAACTGCACTGCAATCTCGAAGGTACATGGTTCATGTCCACCAACTGCTCTGCAGGAGAAAGATGAGCAATCAATTTCCTCCTGTGCCTCTGAGAACTGCCTCTGAAAATCCACAAGAGGGTCAAATATGGGTTGGTTCTGACTATATGGTATACAGCAGCACTGCCATCTACTTTATGGCTCTTTTTAAAAACTACTGGCCAGTGTAGGTGTTATAGTTATCTTCAGTCACCCAGAGTAACAAGTAATTTCATGAAGAAAAGTGAAAATACAATACTTACTGATAGCTATTGTAAAGGTCAGTACAGGTGGAATTGTTCATACAAGGGTGGATTTTGCACTCGTTGGATTCTTGCTCACAAAGCATTCCTTCCCAACCAGGCAGACAGACACATTGATAGCTCTAAAGAACATAAAAGTTGAAACATTTCTTATTATTCAATCTATAATCTATACATTAATGCTATATATTTCATATATTTGTCAATTCATAATTTTGTCTTTAAATAGCATGTAAATATTTTAAAAGTTCACTTTTGCAAATAGTCTAATACTGTAATTTAATAGTCACTTCAATATATTTTTAATTAAGACTAAAAAGTTTTCTTTAATAAGAATATCAGTATAATTTTCCTTTACATATAAAAAACCCTCAATGCAATATTGAAATATCAAATTCACTATAAAGGATTTTCTACAGATATCTTTTAAAAAGTATATTTATAATATGTTGCTATATGCAACAACTCATAGAGAGGCTAAGAACAATGCCTCTGAACCTTGCCCTATCCTGAGCCAACCTCACCATTTCTGACGTGCCTAAACCCACTCCCACAGTCACTGTGTCAACCCATCTTATCCAGGGTCTTCCCTTCCTGCCATTGCCCTCTACCCTTCCAAGCATGATGTCATTCTCCAAGGACTGGTTCCTCCTGGCAATATGTTCAAAGTCTATGAGACAGAGCTTCAAAATCCTTACCTCCAAGGAAAAACCTGGTTTCACATCCTATAGGACAGACCTGTTTATTCTCTTGGTAATGCATAATTTGTTCAATACTCTTTTCCACAATCCAGCTCAAAGGCATCAATTCTTCTTCTGTCATCCTTAGTCATTATTTAGTTCTCAGAAGCATAGTAAACAATTGAGAAGACTCTGGCCTGGATCAGTCAAATCTTAGACTCCGGACCCTCTTTGTTTTTCTTTAGTATTCTGTGGACCTTCGAATTGCAGTGCAGCTTCTTGCCACTAGCACACCAGAGCTCCCTTGAGGATTATTTTTTGTGCTTAGTGTGCTGTTTTTTGTTGTTATTGTTTTCATGTTAAGGCACAATCAATATTTAAAGGCTGTAGTCCTTTATCTTTTGCAGCACTGCATTGAGTTCTCCTCAGTTTTGGCAAACAAGCTTGTGTCATATGTATAATGCAGGATGTTGTTGAGTCTTCCTCCAAACTTGATGCTGCATTCTTCTTCATAAAGGCTAGCTCTTGAACGATTGGTTTAGTACACAGATTGAAAAGATATGTTGAAAGGATACATCCCTGATTCACATATTTCTTGATTTTAAACTATGGATTGTTCCCCTGCTCTTTTTGGACAACAGCTTCATGTAGGAATAGGTGTCATATGAGTACAATCAAGTGTTCTGAGATTCATGCCCATTCTTTTCGATAGTATCAACAATATCTTATGATTTATTTATACAGTCAAATGCCTTTGCATGGTAAATAAAACACAAATAGACATAATTTGGTACTCTACTCTCAGCCAAAGTTATCAGCAATAATATCCTTAATGTCACAGTGTCTTCTTAACCTAACTTAGATTTCTGGCAGTTCTTTGTCAATGTAATATTCTAGTCGTTTTTAGATAATCATGAGTAAGTTATTGCTTGCATGTGACATTAGTACTCATGTTCAATAATTTCTACATTCTGTTGGATCATTTTTATGAGACTGATAGTAAATATAGATCTCTTTAGTGGTTGCTAATGTGAATAGGGTCTCTGGTGGTGCAATCATAAGAAGCTTCACTCCAATTCCAAAGACAATGCAATCCAAACCCATCAGAAGATCAGTGATGTGAGCTCATTTCATGCGATTTACTGTCTCTGGAAATCTACTAGATAATCAGTTACAAGTAATTTCCAACTCCACAGAAAAGAGAAAGTTGTATATAGGTATACACAATCAAAGAACCTTGCTTAAAGAATGTGTCTTAGTTTAAACATCTAATATCTTCAATGTAGCTGAGATTAAAAAATAAGTTTAACACATGTTATTGTTGTTGTCGTTGTTGTGTATTGTAGAGATAGAACTGACTCATAGTTGACCCTCTGACAGATTTTCAGAGGCAGTTAATCACACAGGAGGAGATTGCCCATCCTTCTCCCACGGAGTAGCTGGCAGCCTCAAATTGTGTGCCTTCAGAATTTCAGTGCAGCTTCTTGCTACTCGGCCACCAAGAATATACTAGATATAATAACATGTCAGCTTAAAACCTAAGGTGCATTTAATGCAAGACATGGTATTTTCAAAAGTTGCTTATGCATGTAAAAATTCTATAGTGAATAAGGAAGACAAAGAAGAATTGATGTATGAATTGTGCTGTTGGAAAAGAGTGTTGAATATATTCCGGCCAGTCAGAAGAATAAATCAAACTGTCTTGAGGATTTGCAACTGGAGTGGTCCTAAAGGCAAGGATAGTGAAGCTCTAATTCATAGGTTATGAATATGTTGTCAAGAGGTGTCAGTCCTTAGAAAAAGGGATCATTCTGGGAAAGGTAAAAATTCAAGTAGAAGGTCGTTAAAAGAAAGGAATACCCTCAACAAGATGAATTTATGGAGCAACTACAACAATGGGCTCATACATGATAGAGAGTAAGGGGCCTTATAACTTTCAGATAAAGTTGCTAATTATAATTAACAATTGACTTATCACCTAATAATAGCAACAAAGTTAGTGTCTAACAAAAATTTGTAAAGGAATCTACATTGGGACAACACATTTGTGTAAAAAATACAGTCAAGAAAAAAAAATCTTAAACTGGGGTATTAAAATACTTTCTACACATGTTCATATATTGTTGTTGTTAGGTGTCACAGAGTGAATTCTGACCCATATAAACACAATGTA
>NW_006399948.1:2522206-2523658 GCF_000299155.1 Elephantulus edwardii
AGAGAGATGCAAATTAAAACCACAATGAGGTATCATCTCACTCCAGTAACAAAGGTCTTCATATTGTCAACATTGGTAAACATATTTCTGTTATTTTCTGCTTTCAACCAATGTCTAGCTATTTTGGAATACTTTAATTTCTGCAGTTTTGTGTTGCTGTACATTAGCAGATGTTTGGATTTATCTTCGGTAGGATTTTGTTTATAATATTTTTGATAATATCTTATTCTATTTTTGTGGAATGGACATAAACTTTGATCACTGCAAGTTAGTTTAGACTTCCAGATATTTTGACATAGGCAAGTAAACATAATCATGGCTACATCTGTTTGTTGGGGGACTTTAATTAAAACCCCTTCAATTTCTGTATGCTTACTTTTGTCAGTGGCTCCAGTGTAGCCAGGATTTCTTTAATCATTATTATTATTGGTTCTGAAGGTTTATTGGTTAAGCAAATATGATATTTTCTCAATTGATTATATATTAACTAATTATTTTAAATATAATGATACTGTGCATTTAATCTACCTTCATTTCTACCTTCATTTTTATTTTTTAATTTACTACTAAGTTACTAATTATGATTTTAATGAAAGTTTAAAAAAAGTTTAGGTTTTCACTCATATAAATTTTCTTTCCACTTCTCTTTTCCTCTACTTAATAATGCACATCTTTTTCCAAATCATTGTCATTCGTTTAATTCCTAATCATTTAAAAGGAAAGGAATGTTAAGCATCTACCTTCTTTTGAGTTTCTCTGCATCATTTAATATTTTACCCAGCATTGCAAATCAAAGCTAAAATTATTTAATTCTTTCAGCCTAATGACTGTAAAGCATATTCTCCTCCTTTGGTTTTATAACTGCTGGTATTTATATATTTCATGATAATATTTTTGAAATCTCCTATTCATATATTTTCATATTATTTTCCCCCTTCTTTCACATAATGTTCTCTGAATTGTAGAGCACGCTTTGAATTCTCTTTTAACATTTACTTTTATTTCCCCTGGTGGGTTTATGGAACTTTTACTTTCTTCACATTTGTTATACCTAGGGTCATCCCATAACTTATCTGGCCCTCAATCATTACTGCATTAAATCTTTTGTTATCATGGTCCAGAAATTTAGATGGTATATATACAAGATAAAAATAAATAAAGCCAAAATCAGAGAAAAATTCAGAAGCTTATTCATATATATTTGATTGACTATGCAAACCAACTTGATTGTCTAAGTCATAACAAATTATGGATAATATTGAAAAATATGAGAATTCCAGAATACTTAATTATGCTTATGTGAAGCCTCTATATTATATATAGAAGAAGTTGTCTGAACAGAACAAGGGAACAGGTATGTGTGTGAGGGTTGTATCTTTTTTGGGCATAGTAGACTATACTGATTATCTAGCTAAGAATTCATTCTCTGCAACTTATTAATGCCTAGGACAT